>NC_091468.1:54782135-55019635 GCF_027789765.1 Dendropsophus ebraccatus | reverse complement strand
AGTCCTAGGTGCATTGCTCCCTGGGAAACATGAATATGCAAAAGAAGAGCCCGTGGAGCCTCATGGAGGCTCAAAACACAGGACTAGCCAGATATCCCTCCGGGAAGGACCCAGCCAAGGGGTGGCTACTGTAAGGAAACCACCAAAACGACCATATTAAGTGGCCCTATAAGTCAGTGTAATGACAAGGGAAAAACCAAGGCCAGGTATCACTCTACATCCAGCTGTTTCAGGGTGTTGCCCCTCATCAGTGTGGAGCAGGATTCTGGCTAGGTGGGAGCAATGCCTAGTACAGCCATAAGTGAAACAGATCGCTGACCTCAGGGAGACCAGTTGAACATGAACACTGCTCGCTGCCAGTTAAAGCGCTCAATGCAGGGATATCTGGCTAGTCCTGTGTTTCTAGACTCTTCGATGAGGCTCCACGGGCTCCTCTTTTGCGTATTCTACAGACACTACTAATGGGGAAGCCCTGTAGTGGAGTCTTTTCCCAGTTGGCACGATTTGTAGGAACGGGAAGGTTTTGAATCGTCAAGGCACCGTAATGAAGCAGCCACGCATCTGCTCCATTACAGTGCCACAAAGATTCAAACACTTTCCAGTTCCTACAAATCGTGTCAACTGGGAAAAGACTCCACTTCAGGGCTTCCCCATCCGTAGCGTCCATAGAATAGAGGACGTGGGAATAAGCCTTTAGATGGTACATTTGGGGTCCTCTCCACTGCTCCACATGGCATGCTAAGAAAGTCAAACTAACTCCGTAAGGGTAGTGTCTTCCTACAATAGTAGACCCACAATGTCTGTCCAAATATGTATTTTTCTTCAGGGACATCCCATGCATTTTTTGGCATAGTGGCACCTTGCACAGATTTTTAATATGTTGTCTCCCTTATACAGGGGCTGCTCCACATGAACAGCTGTATCTGATACTGCAGCTCATCTTATTCACTTGCCTGGGACAATTTGCAGAACCAGAGTAAAAACGAATCCAACAGCATCCAAAGTAGAAAGAAATCAATTCTTTAATAGGCTCGCAAGCAAAAATTTAACATTTTGACTCTCAATGAATCTGTCAAGACTCATTGAGAGTCGAAACATCATTTTTTTAGGCTCACAAGCAAAAATCTGACTCTCAAGATTTTGACGTTTCGACTCTCAAGTCTCATTGAGGTTTCGGCTCTTTGTCAAGACTCATTGAGAGTTGAAACGTTGTTTTTTTTGCTTGTGAGCCTAAGAAAGAATTGAAGATTCCTTTCTACTTTGGATGCTGTTCTTACTCCAGTTCCTACACCCAGTCACTGAGATAGTGGACCCCAGCGTGCATCCCTCTACGTGCTGACAAAGGGACCGTCCAGTGCTGCTGGACTCTACATTATACTGAATATGCAGAACCAGTCACAAACACTTGTACGGTCTGGCCTTTGCGCCTATGTAAATACTGAAAACAATGCAACATCGATACAGGGTCCCAAAGGTCTAATTATGCAATCTATCACGTAACACCTACCATTTATCTAGCTTGACCTATACATGACCTATGGTTAGGAGAAGTGACCCTCAGCTATCTTACATGTGTAAGCTGAGGGAATCTCATCATTTATCCAACTAAGCCAGATGAATTAGACCTTCACCAGAAATGTAGGCCACTTTGTTGTATTTAGGAAAAAATGCTATCCGTGTCCTCCGTGCCAAAGGTTCCTGCTAAACTGCCAGGTAGGATAATGCAGTCTTTGGACCCAGAGTTACATTTTTGTGCAATGTTCTAGACATATACTGAATCCCAATCTTTTTTCTCGTAAAGGAGATTAAGAATTGGATTAGTAAGTGGACATTGTCTGGCTTTTAGAGTTGCCATAGAGAAGAACTCTCCTGGTCCTCCCTCCGTAAGAGTTGACGTTCTGCCATAGTTCTCAGGCAGGAGCCTGGTCTCAGCACTTGCACAACTTTCAGAAACACAGAAGAAAACAGATTCTTCTGGTGAGGAGGAGACCGCCTTAAAAGCAGTATTTCCAATGTGAAATTTATGGACGCCCAGTGTAACAGACTTGGAGCATTAACGTGCGATTGCAATTCATTTAACACTTGTTTTGCAATTTGCAAACAATATGTCGGCTTCTGAGACAATCTGAAAGCTATCCAAGCGTCCCCTCGCTTATACCACAAATTAGCCGGATGTGAATGTCTAAAATTTTATGGGTAGAGCCTCCTAGCTTAAGTAATACACATCCATTGCCAGGTTGAATGTGGATGGGACGTCTCCTCTATCTATCTCACCTGGAGGGTGGAAAAGGGCCAAAATGGAAAATGTGATAACAGTGCAGCAGAGAAGAGAAGTCGAAGAAGAAGAACGTTTGGTAGAAAGGATAGGTGCTGGTGAAGAACGTGGTTAACAAAGGTGGAGAACTCACCAGAGGTAATGAAAAAAAAAATAGTATACATATTTAGGGTCTATGGCTGGCTCCCTTCAGCCTTGTGGCTGAAAGCACAGGGTAAGGTTTTTTTCCACTCTGCTTCTGCCCTGTGTGGTGTGGTTCGATTGGCGGCCATTGCTGTGGCGGCATGGTGCCTGGGGGTGGTGTGGTGCTGGGCGACTGGGTTATTCCCCCCTCTGAGATATTTTTTAATTAGGGACCCACACGTATAAGGAACCATGACATGGTGTGTGGGCTTATGCGCGTTGATCAAAATGTAACTAACTCCTGATGTTAGTAGTATATACTGCTGAGAAGCGGAGCGATCAGTGATAAGTATATGGATGTCCTACCATGTCTGTTTTTCTCCAGAGCATTACAACAACAAGCAATGAATTTATGAACCATAATTGTTCCTTTATCAGGCCGGTGGTTCATCTGAGCGGACCGGACATGATCAGAGGTTGCAGCTACTGTATAGCCATTGGATTACTCTTCATGCTATCATAGGCGTTGTAACCTTTGCATACTACATCCAGGTGAGCACATGTCCATCGTACTTCTTTCAAAACTGTTCTCACTATCCGTTTTATCTGCACATGAATGTTTTTTTATTTTCTTATCTTGCAGATACACCATCTTATCCAATCTATATAACCCTGTGTGGTGCCATTGATATGGACTTTAAGTGGTTGATTCTGGTCAAATATACAGGACTCGAAAGGACTCTTAAAGGTTTAATATGCCATTGGAGGGGAAACTATAGAGTCCTTTTTGACCACCTTTAGTGGTTTATAGTGCCGTTAATAAGTTTATCCCCTTCCTTGGCCTAGTTATCAGTCAAAACGAAAGGTGGCATGGATTCTGCATGGAGTTAACCCTATTGATGACAGTGAAGCTAATCTTTATACGATCCAGGACAGTGTAAACTATACGCCTGGAATTCCGACACAGAAATTCACATCATATTAATATCTGACGTCTGCCATACCCTTAGATCTCTTGTCTAATATAATTTAAGTCTCAGGAAACTGGCCCTATTACAATATAATTATATGTATAAGGCAACTAAACAGTCCTGGAGGAAACAAGGATTTGGCACGTTGGCTTTCAGCTTGCCCAATCCTTTGTAGCATCAGGTGTCAGAGCTTAGCTGATCCCCACATATTTACATATGGCAGTAAACATGTTTTTATGGGCCGACAATTGTAGCCTCCTCCCTTCTCACCTGCTGAGATTATTACAGAATAGAAAGAGATATATGGAAATACACTGGTGCCTTGGATTAGGAGCATAATTCGTTCCGGGACTGCGCTTGTAACCCAAATCTACTCTTGTAACCCCATCTACTCTTAAACCAAAGCAAATTTTCCTATAAGAAATCATTGAAATGCAGACAATTGGTTCCACGCCCCAAAAATAATAGTTTTTTATTCTGAATAACATGCAAAACAAATGAAACAAACATTTAGAAACAGCTGAATATGTCATATTATAAGTTACTGTACAGTATAGCAATCAGCAGTTTGTAGATATGAGGAAGTGAGAATCACAGAGCTGTGCAGGAGGACAGTGACAGAAACTTTTCTACACAGCAGTGTGTATAGCTGAGTGTGAGTGCAGGCACATTATAGCAGAAATGGAGAGGATGGGAAACACAAGGGCTGACAGAGATTGTAGGGAGCATGAAGGAAGGAGCAGGGCAGATGTGGGCACATACAAGCAGCACTCTCCAGGGAGAGAGGGGTTACAGCTATGAAGAGATTATTTTCCACAGGTCTGCCCCCTGATGCAAGCCCCAGTCTGAAGGACATCTGCTATGATTTGGAAGGTGAGGGAGACTTCCTGGGTCAGAGTACAGTGCTGTAGACCCCACTATGCAGACCATGCCCCTCCCCCACTTCCTCTCCCATTCAGTACAGGGAACTCTTAAACCAAAGCAATGCTCTTAAACCAAATCACAATTTTGAAAAACTGTAAGCTCTCCTTGCAAGACGCTCTCATTTCAAGTTACTCTTAAACCAAGATACCATTGTATAGATATGAGACCATTAGCTGGAATAATATATAGTCAGTTTTAATTGTGCTGTTAAATCAGAAAATAATAATTCATAGTGACAGGTCGACTTCAGCCATTTCCCCGTCCTTACAAATAACACTTAATTTCTCTTTAGTATCGTTAATTAATTCTTCCAGTCGGACCAAGAACACATTTTCCCTTTATTATGCCACTCATTGCCTGACTAACCCCTTTGCCTTCAATCTTGGTTGAAGCATTTCCCTGATTAATCCGCAGGTCAAACCGGCCAATGATGAGAATCAAACAATTGTCTGATGGCATTTCTAAGGTCGGCTGGGTAATGTAGAATTGTTATTACAGGCAAATCAAATGTCACTTCCACCATCCGTCTAAATTTCTCTCTTCACACTCGTCCAGTCTGATAATTTCCTTGTATTGTACATAGGCAGCCCTTTCGGATCCGTACGTCATATCAGCTTTACTTCCAAGGCAAAGCGTGTCTATATCTAACTGACAAACAGACTATAGAGCTTAAAGGGGCTTTTCGGTGTAAGGATTGGTTGCTCAGACAGACAAAAAATGGCTGACACGGACAATGGGCCCTTGGCTGAATCCCACCCTCTGTTCCTGCCTACTTCCATGGTATGCCCTAGGTGGCAGCGAGCAACTAAGCGACAGTCCCTAGCCTAGGCAGGTGAAACACAAAACACAGACAGATGAACAAACACAATAAAGAATGGTTGACAGTCCTTGGTCACAACAGCCGGACAAAGTACAAAATCAGTCCTGATGATGTCACGATGAGGGGGAAAATGCCTTCCCAGCTGCAGCTCAGTGACTGCAGCGGTGTGTCCCACTCCAGTCACTGATTGGCTGAGCAAGCAGTCAATCAACCAGGTCATGACATCAGCTCGGAGAAAATCCCGAAGGCTGGCGGGGGTCCCAGAGGAGCAATCCAACGCTGGAGAGGCACTGGGAGAGGTGAGATAAGCTTGTTTTTTATGTTCCCCCCTGGCTTCTTAAAAAAGTCCCCTTGCCAGATATCTCCTTTAACAAACCTATTGGGGCCTTCTAAATACAAGAAGGTTCTCTGTCCAAGATTCTGATTTATGAACCTGGCCATATACATAAGATAGGTGTGGGTCTAAGATTAATTCAACTGACAGCCATGTCTCCTAATAACCCCAGGTGTTCTAAATGGTGAAAGGGGAGAAAGTCGCTGGCTAAGGGCCGTATTACACAGCCTGATATTCCCGATTAAAGAGCCCAGTGCTCTGCCTTCTAAGCCAGTGATTAGCTGAGTAGCCTGTCACTTCAAAGACGGCACCAGAAGTGAGAGGTGCAGCTGCGGTGATCAGGGAATCGCATAGACAAGGCCCAAGGACACTGGGGAACCTGGACAGGTAAGTAATAGTTATATTATTTTATACACACAATCATCACTGTTTACCGCGGTACCTGTTACACGGATGTGATGTCAGTGGCTGATGATTTTAAAACTTGCCAAAAGGCAATGATCAGCCAATGTTCGGCTCTTTAGCTGATCATTGTTTATATTATACAGAACAATATCAGCCTTATTCGGTCGATTATTGCTCCATGGAATAGGGCCTTAGCATCTTCAGCAGCTTATCTTCTGGGAACAAAAAGTTAAGGGCATTGAAATCCAACATGTCCCATCTTTCTGTCCGTCAACATCTGCAGTTGGGGGCCACCATACACATAAATAGCTTGACCGCACAAATTCAGTGGCTTATATGTATGGCCAGCTTTAGTCAGAGCCGTGGACAGCTACAAAGAGCAGCTAGGCCTCCTTGTCTGGAGGACATGTGAAGTTCATGTATTTCACAGGCAGTCCATTAATTTCACAGGGCATGGGGTAATCCTCTATGTATCCCATTGGCTTGGAGATAGAAAATTTACTGCAGAACTGCCTTTCTAGTAGGACACCCTATGATCAGCTTTTGGAAAAAAGACCCACCTAACAAACTTAACATAGTTATCCAAAGCACTGCTTTTAACTCTTTAAATTGGCATGGCCATTAAAAAAAGTCACAGAGATTTGTCAACAGTTTTGATCAGCTGGGGTTCTACTGTTGAGAACTCCACAAACTAGCAGAATCATTGACTTTGTGGATACCAAATTTATATAGGTTTGTTTTGTCTTACTATTTTTGCACTTTTGTCAGTTAACGTTGAAGGAAGCAAGAGGTGCAATGATGGGAGTACACAAGAGAGTCAGTACTTTGAGCCCATTGTGGTTTTTGTTTAATGGTATTAACTTTTTTAGTACCATTTGGGCTAACAATGCCACAGACCTGTTCCCATACTCTGCTGTCAGGACAGTATAGGGTAATGACAGATAATTTTAATTGTTCACAAACCTTTGATGAGATGATGACATTTAAGAATCTATTTTATGACATTAAAGAATCTAGATACGTAGGCTACAATTTCCTATGTACGTTGCAGGATTTAACCATTTAGCTATGTAATTAAATAGTAAATAATTGATGTGTGATTAAGTAATTAAATGGGAAGGGGATGTGATTAGCATTAGGACTTTAGAACCATCTATGACCTGGATAATAATAGGAAAGAGTTTACATTGTAGGTTTCAGGATGGCACGTGTGTTACTTGTGCAAGTGAGATAGGAAATAAGCAAATGTACTAGCAGGTACATCGCTTTAAAATCTTTACATCAATAGACTGGCGCCGGAATGGGATACCGGTGTCGCGGTCCTTCTTTTTGGCCCAGTTACCGTGCACGGTACAGGTCTATTCCTAGTCTTCGGCCCGGCCTGAAGAACTAGAGTCAGGCCCGCCCGCCCACCGCGTGACTTTCTGTCCTCCTCTCTGTGACGCAGCTCCATTAGAATCAATGGAGCCTCATCACAGAGGAGAGGGGTTTCATCAAACTGGGGGAGGCCGGGCCGAAGACTAGGAATAGACCTGCGCCGTGCACGGGAACTGGCGGCACCGGTATCCCATTCTGGCACCAGTCTATTGATGTAAAGATATTAAAGCGATGGACCTGCTGGAACATTTGCTTTAAGATATATAGTTATATACAAATAAAGGATAATGCAGTATTAAAGGATATTCTCAGAATAGACCATCAACATCTGATTGGCAGAATACCAACGTATGGCACAACAACTGATTAACGGTTTGGCAGAGAAGTGTTAGATGGATGTATACTGTGAATGGAGCTGGAAACAGTAATGCTTGGTCCGTTACATTTGTGTTTAAAAACTTCGCCAACACAGAGGTCATTGGTTCTTCCTTTGTGCTATATTACGGTCTGAAACATGTCTGACGGTAACGTGTACCTTGATTTACCATGCTAAGGATGGTCTTGTTTAACATTCCCATCAATGGGAATGAACAATGATTTTCATAGGTGCCATGAGACTTTTACAGTCATGGCAGCAAATATCCTGTATATCCCAATATATAAGTGTGTTGAAATTCTAACATTAGTTCTACTGGTGGCCATACACATGAGGATAGCTGTAATAATATAGCGGAAGTAAAACTCATAGGGAAATAATATTCTTTGGTTCTGAGAATGGAGAACCAGCGAGACAAACAGTATATAATATAGCGGGGTCAGAAGACCCACCAGAGTACAAGGGGTTGCTCTAGTAGATACAAGCTTTGACCCTATAATACGCTTTATACCATAGAGTGACAAAGGTTTAGTTATAGACAACCCTGTCTGGAGCTGACTTTGTAGTCAACCACTTTGGTCTATTTCTAAGAGGTTGATTCATGACCTACTAGACCTTACGGATTATATGTCCTGTGTGTGCAATGATAACAAAGCTGTCTGGCATTGTATTACAGTGTCAGAAAACCCAACAAAAGCTATGGAATTTCAATAAAACTCTAGTATATGGGCAGATGTGTGGACAAGTCTGGTCAGTTCCTGTTAGGATTAGCATTTATTCTATATGCTCTTAGGTTAGGCCGAGTTTTTCCAGTGGGATTTCTTAACAGGAACATTCTTTGGAAAGTAAGGTGTGGAGCTGTAATGCCCCTCCTGACATCACTGAGTACAGGTGTGGCCACAATGAACGTTCAGACAAACTTTCTCATTGTAGTGAAAATGTACTATAGGTTTGTAGATGTGTCACCCAACCCTTCATCTTGAATACACAGGGAATATAGATGGCAACAGGCCAAGAAGTTCAAGTATTTCTCTATCAATGTACAGACGACCTGGTGCTGGCTAGAAAATCAGCCAATAGATGATCAGCCAGGGGTATTGAAAATACAATTGCATCTATTGATCTGACATTGTCTATAGAAAGGAATCTAATCCATGTTCCATGAATAGCTATGTATACCAAAGAGCAGGGGCGTAACATTTTGGTGCCACTGGTTGCAAGAACTGAGCTTCCTTTAGTGTTAAGCCGACTTGACAAACTAATGGGGTTTGGCAACATTCCCCAAACCCGAACACTTGGCATTTGATCTTTTTCTGGCAGCCCTGGGGCGGCACCCACTTCTCCACCCTACAGGAGTCAAATGCCGAGCGCTCAGGTTCGGAGAACATTGTTGAAAACGAACAGTTGGGCAAGTTTACTGGTGTAGCCAAATGCTGGTGACCTTTAATTCATATTAATGTCACTGCTACAGCCAACAGTTGGCTTCCATAGTCACTGGGTTATGAATGTCATTGTACAATCATATCTATGTAAGCTTTGGACCACCTATAGATCAAAAATGATGTATGATGTAAGCCACAGATACATTGGGACCATCATCTATTGGATTAACTGGGTTTTAGCAATCATCATTCACCCATTGCTTATTTTTTAAGAGTCTTGCACAGTAAAAAGGATGTTTTATAGCCATATGAAGTCTTGCATTTTGTCAGAGATGTTTTAAGGGAATGGGTTCTGTGATGCTGTGGTTGTAAACATATTTATTGGAGGGGTCTAGGTCAAATACCATTATATTATAACAAGAATAATTAAAGGGGTATTCTCAGCAGCAATACTTTCCGTTTGCCTCTCACTTCCTGGTATGGGTGGGGGGATGGTGCAGGAAAAGCGAGGACGCTATGCATCGCTGTGTATCCCACTGGGATTACACACATCTCCAGGGACAATCCACAAGCCCTGGAGACGTGTGGGATGTGAGAGAGACATAAAATCCAGAAAAACTGCATACTTACCGCTCCAAAGGTCCCTAGGTCGGAAGCTGTAGAAAACTAGGCAACGAGCTGTCAACTATAGGGAGAGAGAAAAGGGCCAAAAAGCAAAACTAACCATTTTTGCTAATGCAAAGCGTTTGCTTCCTTTTGCATTCTCTATGATGTAATAAAAGTTTGGGCGATGAATATACCCCTTAAATTTCAATAATCTTGAAATTTTGTAAAATTTGTACGCAAGCTAAAAAGTAGCAAGAATGGGCATAGTCACCGATGAATAGGATCGAAAGGTATCATACTTGAAATAAATTGAAAGCGGTTTGTCATATTAACTCTTAATGTAGTCAGAATTATAGAGATGCCTCTTATCCCTCAGATATAACCAGATATAATTTAGAACGGTAATATAACCATTTACTGTATGGGACACATGAACTGCAATTTCCTTCGCTTGGAAATTATCGGATAATGTAAACAAAGTAACAGGGAATCATTCTCTTTAGTAAGGGATTTACTAGGAAACAATAAATCTCACATTTCCCGATTTTTTTTTTTCTTTTTTTTTTTTGATGTAGAGCTGAAAATCCATTAAACATATTTTTAATTATGAAAAGACATTAAAACAGCAGGGACACAACTTAGAAGGGGGTATTACACTTTATTGCACGTCCAATATACCTTGCAAAGCAAGAATTCATCTTTACAGCAACATTCCAAAACCCCCCTGGGAAGATGAACACACTGCAAAATGCAGCTCCGCTGATTAAAGAATGTAGACGTTGTGGAGTTATACAGAGTCCTGGGCGAGAGGGCATAACTCTTATCCCCAAACACTTCTGCTGGTACTATAAATAAATAAGTACTAGAAAATCTTGAGATCTCATCTGACGGTGGAAAACTGAAAGAAAAACTAAAATTATAGATAATTGAAACTTAAGTAAAAGACAGTCTCTGACCTCTTGTCATATATATATATATATATATAATAACAGTTAGGGCCCTATTACAAGGAGCGATAATCGGCTGAATCGGGCCCATTTGGCTGATTATTGCTCCGTGTAATAGAGAAAACGATCAGCCGATGACAACGATCATTGGCTGATTGTTGGTTTAGGTTTGGACCTAAAATCGTTGGGCACCGACCGCGCATCACTACGTGTAATAGCGATGTGCGGCCGATGGCTGACGATTCCCCAAACACTTGTCACCTCACCTCTTCCCGCTCCAGGTCTTCTCTCCTGTGCTCCGCAGCTTCCCGATCATGGCGGCTGCAGCGGCTGGGCTGGTCAGCTGACAGGACGCTCAGCCAATTACAGCCTGCGGCGGTCCTATTCTGTGATTGGCTGAGCGGTCTGTCAGCTGACTGGACGCTCACACGCTGCTGCCGCAGGGACCGGGAAGCTGCGGACCCAGGAGAGAAGACCGGGAGCGGGAAGAGGTAAGGTATTAGGTGTTTGGGCTAGGGCTGCATAGACATCGCTAACAAAGTCCATGCAGCCCTTACTGCCTAATTATTGGGCCGTCTAATAGGTCCAGTAAATGAGCGATTATCTAGCAGATCGGTGCTTAATTACTAAAATGATTGGGCCATAGTCGGCCCGTGTAATAGTACCCTTAATTTTATTACTGACTATATATAAAAATTACTTTAAAAAAAATTATAGAAAATTAGACTGAGACGCAGTGTTATTCGGCATGTACTCAAGAAAGTAGTTCCAAATATTCAGTACTGGTGTATGTAGTACTTCTTATATAGCACATAAGAAGAACATACCATCTTTCTAGTTCTAGTTCCTTCTTTCTCTGCCAGCCATAGTAGCCTCCTCTGTGGTTTCTTGCATGGTCTACTTTATGTGACTGGTAAGTGTGTATATATCCAGTCCCAGCGTGGCACTAGAAACTTCATTTTGTGTTTATAGAAATCCTCTCTACTAAAGGAAACACTCAATCCCGGGAATGATTGATTTAATCCGCCGTCTTACAGAAAGCACACATGAAGTTTACGGGCTAAAAGCACATCAAACGGGAAAGCCAAGCCAAGCACTGACATGTTAATCTTCAAAAACAGCAAGTCGTGTTCCTGATGTTATGTGCGGCTTCATAAGTGTGAAGGTATAAGAGCTCCAGCGGGGGATCTGACAGGGGATCTGGCTCACAGTAGACACAATAGAATTCATTTTTCACTGACTCCCAGAATGCATTGTTTCTGCAGGTGCGGTGTTTAATTGGCCAAATGTATTACATAGACAAAATAGTATCGGGAGGTCCTTTAGGAAAACTCTATTTTTTTTTTTTTTAGTACATTGTTGCGATATGAAATGTACCTATTTCTTTTCATGCTCATCATCTGTTACCTTGATTATTGTCATTTCTGTTTGGCGCTGCTGTTGTTTTTGTTAAAATTAAAAAAAAAATCAGAAATGAAAAAAAGTTTTTGAAAACTGGAAGAGAAACTGCAAATTTTGTGACAATTTTTAAACTTTCACCATATATATATATATATATATATATATATATATATATATAAAGGGTCACATGTTAAAGAGGATCTGTTAGCTGCAATTCACATACTAAACTACTGATGCTGTTAGAAATTTGTTAGGTTAAGGGGACACATATTTGGGTTACAAACTAACTGGGCGGATCCGTAGCGCTGACCCGCTGCGGATCCCTGCCCTGTGCAGTCTATGGGCAGACAAACTCGCAGCAGCAGGATGCACATCCCGCTACAAGTTTGTCAGCAGCCCTCCCCTTTAACCCCCTGCCGGCTGGAGCATATACATGACCGGGTCCCTGCTCCGGCTTGCTTCAGGGCTCCCAGTGTCTTCACATCCCGCTCAGCCAATCAGTATGCTGCGGCGGGGCAGTGCAGGGAACCCTCGAAGCAAGCCGGAGCGGAGACCCGGTGATGTATACGCTACAGCCGGCGGGGGGTTAAAGGGGAGGGCTGCTGACAAACTCCCAGCGGGAAGTGCATCCTCCTGCGAGTTTGTCTGCCCATAGACTGTACAGGGCAGGGATCCGCAGAGGGTCTCGCTGCAAATTCACAGCAAGGAACTCGCTGCGGATCTGCTCAGTGAGTTTGTACCCTTAATCAGAATTTAGACAGATGAAATTTGGTATTTTGGTATGTTTTACTTCCAATATCCAATTCCTTTCAATATCCATGTGGCGTCTGGCACCTCTGATGATCAGCTGATTGGTCTGTTTACTTCCTACCAGACACAGTGCCATATACCGGATAGTAGCTGCCCCTTCCTTTACAGAGTGTCTCACTGAAACGAATGGGACTGCTGCTACTCAGTGTATGTCCAATATTTTATTTTCTATAGGATTTCTGAAAATTGCTGAGCTCAGCAGTAGGAAATGTTCATAAGCCCCATATAGAGGTAAAAATTAGACATATATATAATTAGTGCTGGATTCACATTAACTCTAAAAAAAAATCACTTTTGTTCTCATGATGCAAAAGTTGAGACCCCTAACTATCAACTAGTTATTCCCTCTTCTATAGAAAGGACGATAACTATTTATCATTGGAGAACCCTTTAAATATCGTTGACCTATCCACAGGATTGGCTATGGTGGTGAACCCCATGCACCCCCAGTGATCAACTAATTGAAGTGGCCGTAGTGTTCTGGTAGGCGCTGCAGACTCTTTATTGTTTACCTGGTACAGCACCATACATGCTGGAGTGGCTGAAACTTTTTTGAAGCTCCATCCTCCATCCAATTAGATAAATAATCGATATTAAAATCCTGTAAAAATCCTTTTAACCTTATTCTGCATAATATATTTATAATGGCGGAATGTAAATTCTTGAACTTTTATTCTGTACAATATAAATTGGAAAATAGCTCATATCATTGCCTAATACAAATCAGTAGGATAATCAACACGTTTCTGTGAATGAACCATAGAAACATAGAAGATTGTCAATAGAGACTAGAGAGTATAGGCAGGGTAAGAAGTAATGAATTTGGAAAACTATGGAGCAGCTTGACAATATAATTGGGATATTCCTGGATTTTTTTGGGGAAAAAAATGACATAGGCTGCTAACAGTAAGAAATTAATGATACTTATCCGCCCAGTTCAGTCAGAAAACTTCTGGTCCCTCGTGGCTTCCTTCTTGCAGCTGCTTCTGAGATGGAGCAGGACTTGCCCACTCTGCCTATCATTGCCCGTAAACCAAATTGAAATTTAAAAAATATTGTAATACCCCTTTATTTAAAGGGCAACTCCGGCGTTGTTTTTTAAGCTTATTTAACACACATTACAAAGTTATATAACTTTGTAATGTGTCTAAATAACCTATCTGGCTCAGATCCCCCCCTTTCCGACCCCTGACCCCCTTGCGCACCAGCAGCCTTTTCATTGGTTGGACCGCATCACATGGCTCCCAGCTTGCGTACCGGCAGCCTTTTCTCTCCCATTCACTTCACACAGACCCGGAAGTGAGGGAGTTCTGAAGACCAGAGCCGGAAGTGACAGAGTCGCAGGCGGCGGGGGATTCAAGTGCCGATCTTCACCGGGGGGATGGTGAGTATGATCTGTGTGTGTGTCTGTGTTTTTTTTTTTCTGTCCCGCTGGAGTTGTTAATTTGGAATGCTTCCCATATTCTTCACAAACGTTACGTTCTGCAAAGCGAATTCACGCGGATTTCTTTAAAAAAATATGCAAGAAAAACAAAATGGCGTCCGCACATGCTGTCTGGAGCGTCACCGGGCAGGCGAAAGGGATTAACCATAATCCCTAGCGCCCGTCCAATCAGCTGCAGGCCCTTCTGTGATGTCAGCACCTCCCCCTCTATATAAGGAGGTGCGGTAACAGAGGTGGCCAGTCGGCTGTATGTGGAGGAGAGAGCAGGATGGCAGCAGGCAGTTACAGCAGAGCAGGGAGAGACTAACAGAGCGATATAGGGAAAGAGAGGAGAGGAATGGCGGAAATTAGATGAGTGACTGGCTGATTGACTTTTTTTTTTAAATTGTGATTTTCCGATTTTTGACACTTTTACAACAACATGCTTTACCAAATCCCATCCCTCTGTATTGTAGCTACTATAATTTTGTCTGTTTTAATAAAATTCATTAAGATTCGATTCGCAAATCTTAACGAGTTTGACCAAAAATTTGCAAAGCTTACAAAACAAATTTTCACCTGCTTCGCTCAACTCTAATCTTTATGCCTATCCAACCTCTAGAAATGTAGGAGCATCACTTTTACATTCCCCTACCCAACTCAAGGTCATCACTCCCACCATGTCTGCAAGCACCAACACCACCCCTCTTGCTCCCAACCATCATCGCTATTAAAACAGCTTAAATTTTTTTTTTTTTTTTTTTTGACACAGCCTGGGGATTTCCCTCAATAGGGTTGAAAAGTTAAAAGATGATGAAATGTTGAAGCTTCCTTCTACTTCTTAAGCAATACGACTATTGAAGGCGACCAGATCTCGCCTAAGGGACAAACAACCTTTTAGCAGCGCAGGGAAACAAGTGTTGCAATTAGATCAAGAAGTTAAGTGAAAGGAGGCAACAAGTCTAAACTTGCGGAGAATAAAAGAAGAGTCTGTTCAGGTTTTATAAGCCATTTAATACATGTTTTACCCGGAGAACAAATGTTTCCTTTCAAAGAAAGTAATTCTCCCTTTTTTTCATAGTTAACTTCCAGCTGTTTGGAAACTGATCTGCATCACGCTGTTTCTCTATATATCTATTTATTACATTTCTCCAGTCATATCAGCATGAAATTAGGAGGCCCATATTTCACTGGTATTTTAACTGCGGTGTAACACGAGCTTTAAATGAGCCCAAAATGGATGTGTGCGACACCTTTCCGAAACGCTGAAACACTATATTGAATTTCCATTAGCTTTTCAAGGAGATTTTTTTTTCTTTTTTCTAATCAACTGGTACCAGAAAACCAGAAAGTATTATAGATTTGTAAATAACTTTTATTTAAAAATCTTCAGTCTTCCAGTACTTATCAGCTGCTGTATGTCCTGCGGGAAGTGGTGTATTTTTTTTTTAAGTCTCTGCTGCCACCTCTGTCCGCGTCAGCAACTGCACAGAATAGCAGCAAACTCTGCTACTCTGGGCAGTTCTATAGAAAACCCCTCCTGCTCTGGACAGTTCCTGACATGGACAGAGGGCACAGTTTCAGACTGGGAAGAAAACACCACTTCCTGCAAGGCATACAGCAGCTGATAAGTACTGGAAGACTGTAGATTTCTTAAATAGAAGTAAATTACAAATTTCTCTTACTTTCTGAAACCAGTTGATTTAAAAGAAAAAAAACGCTGGAGTACCCCTTTATTACAAAACTAAAGGAACCCATACACATAGGGGGAGATTTAACAAACATGATGTAAAGTGAAACTGGCTCAGTTTCCCCTAGCAACCAATCAGATTCCACCTCTCATTTTCCAAAGAGTCTGTGAGGAATGAGAGGTGGAATCTGATTGGTTGGTAGGGGCAACTGAGCCAGTTTCATTTTACACCATGTTTGATAAATCTCCGCCATAGACTAGATTATAATTGATGAAAATAGTCAACCAAAATGGATTGTACATAGGTTGACATTTACCAAATTGATTACATAATAAACAGCGTATTCTTACCGGGATCCAAAAAAAAATGGACAAGAATGGAAAGGTATGAATACGCTGTTTGTTATGTAATCGCCAAGGGCAGAAACATGTCAAACGTTATTTTAGAGTGAAAAACCCCCTTAAAGGGACACTGTAGTAAAAAAAACTGGTGGCAAAAAGTGCTAAAGTTTAGTAATTTACTTCTATTTTTTTAAAAAAATCTCAAATCTTCTAGTACTTATCTGCTGCTGTATGTCCTGCAGGATGTGGTGTATTCTTTCTAGTCTGAAGAGCAGGAGGGATTTTCTATGGGATTTGCTACTGCTCTGGACAGTTCCTGTCGTGGACAGAGGTGGCAGCAGAGAGCGCTGTGTCAGACTGGGAAAATTACATCACTTCCTGAAGGACATACAGCAGCTGATAAGTTCTGGACGACTGGAGATTTTTTAAGGGAAGTAAATTACAAATCTGTGGCACTTTCTGTTGATTTGAAAGAAAATATTTTAGCTGTTTCTAATGGAGTACCCATTAAATAAAGCTTCTTGCAAGGAGCGGTAAGTGCTTGCTGAATTGTCCTGCAGTGTCAACTGATTCATCTCAGCTCTGCTGTATCCACACATTTTATCACAGCTACCATCTTGACTCTAAGATTGCAATCTGCATCTTCTCAATTTCAAATCTGCTATCAATTCCATAATGCATAAGTACGTCATCACATGGGCAGCTGTAGCCAGTGCCATCTCTGCCTGCAAGGAGGACAGTGTACAAATCCTCATCAATCTAAATCTCTAGATACGCTGAGAGACTATGGGGGAGATTTATCAAACATGGTGTAAAGTGAAACTGGCTCAGTTGCCCCTAGCAACCAATCAGATTCCACCTTTCATTCCTCACAGACTCTTTGGAAAATGAAAGGTGGAATCTGATTGGTTGCTAGGGGCAACTGAGCCAGTCTCACTTTACACCATGTTTGATAAATCTCCTCCTATAAGTATACAGTCAGGGAAGCTGAACTGTTATCAAGTTTAATACAACTACGTGACAGGAGCTGTAATAATCTTCATCAGTAATAGGAATTTCTGTCTCCGTCTCCTGAACACTCCATGCAGCTTAATAATATGGGAAGTTCTAGAAGAGACGGTGACTCCATTGTGAGCACAGATACACATGTATTTACCAAGGGGTCACTATGAGATCACATGACCTAACTGAAGGAAAGTATTCCAGGAATTTTTAGATAGATAGGATCAAGTTAATACTAGCTGAATTTATATATATATATATATATATATATATATATATATATATATATATATATATATATATATATATTGGCTAACTAGCATCATAATAAGCAAATAAAAAATAGGTAACTGATAGACTGTTACGTTACAACAATAAAAGCAAAAAGTACAAAAAGTAATATTGTAAAAAGAAGAATAAAGAAGTACATATATAGAAATGTGCAAACCAAAATTAGTAGCAAAAATGTATGTACTTTATTAGGGGTACAGCTCAACCAAAAACATTAAAAACATTTAAAAACATGCTAAAAAACACCCTGGGATAAAGGTTGTATGTACACACCCCACTAAACAGGGATCAAATACATCTGCAATAGGGGTCGGGTATAGGATAAATGTATACAAAAAAGGCACAATAATAAATAATTAAGGTAAGTACTGAAGGTAGATGTATACAAAAAAGGCACAATAATTAATATATAAGCAAAATAAATGCATGAGGGACAACACAAAGTGTAATAGGCAATCCCCAGGTGGTCAGAGGAGTAGTTAAAAGAACAGTTTTTTGAAACCTCGCCCAATTCCCGCGCTTGGCGCAGTTCTTTTGCTGTGCACTTGCTCAGCTCTATGCACTGGAGGCAGGCCCACCACCCCCAGTGTGACGATATCCCCAACCCTCTTTGACACGGCTCCATTAGAATCCATAGAGCTGCGTCACAGAGGGCAGGGGATATCATCTCTAGTTACAATCACTTCCTGCAAAATTTACTGGTTGCAGTATCTGTAACACCGGTTTAAAGTGGTAACCAATACAACCTCTAAGGTCTCAGGCACATGGAGGGAATATGTGTTAAACCCGTAGTTAGCTTTGATCGGTCTGGGTTTGTATGTTCAAACTAGAGATGAGCGAACCGGGTTCGAGTCGATCCAAATCCGACTGTTCGGTATTTGATTAGCTGGGGCTGCTGAACTTGGATAAAGCTCTAAGGTTGTCTGGAAAACATGGATACAGCCAATGACTATATCCATCTTTTCCACATAGCCTTAGGGCTCTATCCAAGTTCAGCAGCCACCGCTAATCAAATGCCGAACGTTCGGGTTCGGATGGACTCGAGCATGCTCCAGGTTCGCTCATCTCTAGTTCAAACCCATAACGATCGGGAGATTGAGCCAGGAGAAGACACTCTGCAGTGCTTCCTCTCCCGGCTCTGTGTCACATGATTAGTCAGACTAATCAGTCAGGCTCCATATAGTTCCATTATAAGTCTGACTGATCACGTGACCCCGAGCATGGAAAGGACGCGCTGCAGTGCTTCTTCTCTCGGCTCTATCTCCCGATTGGTAAGTGTCTGAACACTCAGACTTGGACCAATCAAAACTTTTGACTTGTCTCTATGACATATCAAAAGTTTTTTGAAGTGACAGTGACACTTTAGCCCAGAGATTACATTACCAGGCTTCCCTGGCGCTCCTTGTGGTTACTCACTTCACTTCCTGCCTACACGGTCTTACATAAATTTGCTGTACTGTTCCTATACCAGGCAACACACTGCTCCAAAAATGTAATCAATTCTTTCTTAGTCTCAATTAAAAATCACACCGATACAAAAAATTCCACAGAAAAGAGTAAAAATAATTCATACACAGGGGATGGTAACATCACGGCAGGAACATTATTCTATTGTAAAAAGGCCACTAGTACATGAATAAAGGACAACTCTGGCACAAAAAAAAAAACAAAAAAAACCATGACATTTTTTAGACTTACCATCAATCCTGGGTCACTTTTTGTTTGAATCTTCCGCCGATCACAGGTCCCCGGAGCACCAGTCAGCATCTTCATCTCTTTGGCAGTTCCTGGGCAAACTGTAAGTCATGTGACGTCTCACGGGAGGGCCCGGCCGTTGTGAAGACATTATCGGCGCACGGCCGTGGTCATCAGGGATCAGGTACGTGTGCATTTTAAGATTTTTTTTTTGGGGGGGGGACTGTCAAGGGCGGTTTTGATAGGGAGGGGGGCAGAAGGGTAATTACAGCACATAATGCTGCGTTTACACGGAACGATTATCGCGCAAATTCGCACGATAACTATCGAATTCGAACGATAATCGTACGTGTAAACGCAGCGAACGATCAAACGACGAGCGAGAAATTGTTCATTTTGATCTTTCAACAAGTTCTCAAATCGTCGTTCATCGTTCGCAAAAAATTCGCAGATCGCTCCGTGTGAACAGTCGTTCGCCGATTTAACCAATGTGTGAGATAGCTTAAGTGATCGCAAAACGAATTTCCGTGCGATATATCGTACCGTCTAAACCCTAATCGTTATGAAAAAAAAATCGTTACTCCGACATCGTTAATCGTACGATCGGGCCAATTAACGTTCCGTGTAAACGTAGCATTAGAAAGTTATATAACTTTGTATTGTGTTCTATGTGTTTTAATTGCCTGGGAAAAGAAAAATCGGAGTTGTCCTTTAACCCCCAGACGACCAAGGACGTACCTGTACACCTTGGAAGCCTGTCCCAGACGACCATGGGCGTACAGGTACTGTACGTCCTGTGTTATGAAGTGCGATCGCAGCTCCTGTCACTTACCAATCGGGACCCCCACAGTCACACTGTGGGGGTCCCGATTGGTAAGTGACAGGAGCTGCGATCGCACTTCATAACACAGTCGGACCACCGGAGGTCTCTTACCTTCCTCCGTGCGGTCCGATTGGTGATCTGCTTATTGAGTCGGCCACAGGTAGGCCGGGATTGCAAGCGGCCACACAGAACTGTCAGTTCACACAATTGAAGTGCACTTTCCACTGTGTGCTATGGTGAATTGGGATGCGGGCGCACACAGATGCGCCCGTATCTTAATTCAAAATAAATAAAGATCATCCGGCTGACACTGCAGTACCGGCCGTTCTGTGACACGGCCGGTGTCATACAGCGTGTGAACCCGGCCTTATCAGGATAGTGTAAGGTGTATATAGGAACTATGAGTATAACTACTCGGGCAGGTTATTTGCTGTTACCAGTACGAGGCTTCTTCCTATAAAACAAATGCAGATAAATAAGAAGGCGCAGATGACAATGTAGTGCATATATTAGCACACGAATACATTATAGGCCTTTCAGCTTAATGTAATCTATTTTAAGTGTTACGTTACAATGAAGAAAAGATGAGGATTGCTACTTCAATAACCTAGATTTATCCCTCAGTTAGAAAAGTAGGCGATACATCCACCGGGTAATCAGTATAACAGGATTTCCCAACAGTGCTATTTAGTGAGATTTATATAGATATAATTATACCTAAGACATCCAAGCATACAATACAAATTGGATCATATAAAATCAGCAACTAATAACACTCATAAGTACATGTCAAAAAATTCCAGATGCTTTGCAGAACGCAGAATGACACGCTGATGTTAATAAGGAGCGCCGGAAAGAGCCGATGCTTTACTGGTTGCCTTGGTTTACCTTGGCTCAAAGAGCTTAGAAAATTATCTCCAAATGGGGAGAAGACCCTCTAAGGCTGGAGGCTGACATGCAAATTTTTTTTTGTGGCAGTTTTTAAAGGGGTTATCCAGGATTGGGCTCCATTGAAGTAAATACAGCTAAACTGTAGTACCAAACACAACCTGAGGACAGGGGTAGCTCTGTTTTTACTACAAAAAAAAAAAAAAGTAGCTAGGCTTCCTCTAATCCCAGATAATACCCCCCCCCCCTTATTGCACCTTTTAGCCAAGGCCAGGAATAGAAATGTGTTACCTAATCCTGGATTTAAAAAAAAAACTATTTTTTCATCAGTGGCACATGATATAGATAGTGTAAGCTTCATGCTGACTGCTACTCTAAAAACAAGGGATCAGTGGGGGAACTTTCGTAACAAGTTGTCCACCCACAGGTCCTCGGGCTGTTGATTTTTTTTTTTTTTATGAATTCTTAATTCAAACACCAGGTTTACAGGCAGTAAGGACAAACCTTACCAAAATATGAGAAATGTAAATGTATGTAAATAGACATGCAAAGTAGGAAGCATGAACAACTAGTGGACTAAGTATAAATACAGCATTATACATTGGTAAGGAGATAGCCCCCCGCCTGCTCCCCCAACACTCATCAACACCAGCTATAGCCCTCAGGCTGTTTAAAGGGGTTATCCAGCACTACAAAAACATGGACACTTTCTTCCAAAGACAACACTGCTCTTGTCTCCAGATTGGGTTGGGTTTTCCACTTAGGGCCCTTTTACACAGAAAGATTATCTGACAGATTATCTGACAAAGATTTGAAGCCAAAACCAGGAACAGACTATAACAGAGACCAGGTCATAAAGGAAAGCCTGAGATTTCTCCTCTTTTCAAATCCAGTCCTGGCTTTGGCTTCAAATCTTTGGCAGATAATCTGTCAGATAATCTTTCTGTGTAAAAGGGCCCTTAGTTCCATTAAAGTGAATGGAACCTAATTGCAAACCACACCTGAACTCAAGACAAGAGTGGGGCTGTTTTTGGAAGAAAGTGGCCATGTTTTTGTAGCGCTGGATAACCCCTTTAATGTTATGTTCCAGATTTTTTTTTATACCTGTGATACGGATAAAGACCGTAAATATATAATGTAAGATTGGTGCTTACTGCTGGGATCCTAAAAACAAAGGGTCAGTGGTTGAGAATTCACAACAGTTAGGGCCCTATTACACAGGGCGCCTGATTCAGCCGATTATCACTTAGTGTAATAGTGTGTTTACAAGGAGAGAGTTACCTGACAGATTTTGGAAGCCAAAGGCAGGAACAGATTTGAAGAGAGGATAGATCCCAGTCTTGGCTTCAAAGAGCTGCCAGATAAATCTGTCTGTGTAACCACCATAATAGAGACAATAATCAGCCGGTGAAACGATCATCGGCTGATCGTTTCTGTAGGCCCAAACCTAAAATCATTGGGGGCCGATAAGGCATCGCTATGTGTAATAGCCATACGTGGCTGGCAGCTGACAATTCTACAAACAGTATACATTATGGTGCGTTTACATAGAGAGATTTATCTGGCAGATTTTTTAAGCCAAAGCCAGGAACAGACTATAAACAGAGAACAGGTCATAAAGGAAAGACTGAGATTTCTCTTCTTTTCAAATCTATTCCTGGCTTTGGCTTCCAAAATCTGTCAGATAAATCTGTTTGTGTAAACGCACCCTTACCCATCCACGCGCCAGGGCCGCTCCTGCGATCTGCAGCTTCAACACGGCCCGTCTGAGCTGACAGGCAGCTCAGCCAATAAATGGCCACAGCAGTGATTGGCTGAGCGGCCTGTCAGCTCAGACAAGCCGCTCTGAAGCTGCAGCAAGCGGGACCGGGAAGGAAGCGGACCGCAGGAGGAGCCCTGGAGCGTGGACAGGTAAACTATTAAATGGGCAAGGGCTGCAAGAACATCGCTAACAATATCCATGCAGCCCTTGCTAAAAGATTATGGGGCCGTGTAATAGACACAGTAAACGAGTGCCGATCTAACAGTATTGATCGGGCAGTCATCGGCCCATGTAATATAGGACCTTAAGTGAGCTTGTCCACTGCAGGCACAAGGCCCTGTGTTGTTCCATAATCATACCTCCTTTCCATCCAGAAGCCGCCATGCCCATAAACTAACACTGTGGGTCTGATTTCCCTATCCCCTAGATATCCAATGTTAAAACAGTACCTGATCCTGGGCAGCTCTGCACTCTGACTTAATTATTTTGCACGGCTTTCTACAGGCAGAATTTTATTTATTTTCTTTTCATCTGTGACAATGTTAAATAAATATTGTAAGCCTGGTGCTTACTACTCAAACTCAATGAGAGCGTTTTCAATGGCGAGTAACCAACGACTATCCTTCTGTGTAATATGGTGAATGATTTAAGGCAGCTCTCGTTTGTGATCGATAATCGTTAAAAATTACTTTGTCTAATAGGGCCCTGATAGGCGATTTTGGTAGAAAGAGAGTTGATCTTCACAGGAAAACCTGATTGAAGGATATCCATATACCTTAAAGCGACTCTGTTCCCCCCAAACCACTTGTATCGTCAGATAGCTGCTTTTAATCCAAGATCTGTCCTGGGGTCCGTACGGCAGGTGATGCAGTTATTGTCCTAAAAAACAACTTTTAGACTTGCAGCCCTGTGCCAAACTGGTGTGGCCTAGAGTGTCTGTGCCCTAACCCCGCTTTAAAATGTGACATCACATTTACAGACAGGCCTATGGAGAGATCTAGTTAGGTGCTATAGTTTACTTTATACAATGCACAGTCTGCATATGTGTACCTGTACCTGTTAGGGCTACTTCACACTGAGGAATCAGCGCTGAATTTCATTGCTGATTCCTCACTCAAAATCTCTGCATGAAAATATAGTGTAGAGCCTAATGCCATCGAGTTTAATGGAATTTGCACTGTGCAGTTCACACAGCTGAATTTTCCAAAGCGGATCCGCTTTCCGCCAGAAAAATTGACGTCAATTCTTCTGGTGGAATCTGATTGAAAAGAATTTTTCAGCACGAAATACTCGCGGAAATTCAGTGTGGAATTTAAAAAAATTAAAAATGAATTTGCGCTGAATTCTTCCAGAGGCGATTCCAGGCGGAACATTTTCCTGGCAGATTCTGCGCAGAGTTCCGTGAGAATTCTGAGAGAACACTTTCCTCACTGATTCAGCGCTGATTCCTCAGTGTGAACTGGCGCTTGTACTTTTGAGACGAGCATTACTGACCTATTAGGAATTGAGATGACTAAAGGTCCTATTGCACAGGCCGATTCAGAGGATCGAGTAGACCTGTCAGGTCAGCGCTCACTTGCTACTCGTTCCCTCCTAGCTGCCGGCACTATTACACGCACCAACAGCAAGCGGGTAAGTGTGTGTGTGTGTGGGGGGGGTCACCCAGGCGATCTCAGTCCATAGAAGATAGCGGCAGTCTTCTGCCGCTACCCCTCTTACACAGAGCAACGGCAGCATATCGTTGCGTTTCAGCCTGTTGAATCTCCCCCATAGAGTATATATCATAGGGGGGCGTCAACAGACCCATGATGCTGCCAAAATGAAACTGAGGTAGACTACTAGCATTTTGCCCCATATTGCTGTCCTGTGTTGTCGTCCCCCCCCAAAAAAAAAAAAAATTAGGAAGCACATCTGTACATTTCCTGAATCCTGATCATCTTCCCGCTATCTTTTAAGCCTCTGAACAATAATCATCATTGATCCTATGTTGAAATGAACAACAAATTGATCCCAGTAAGAATATTACAATGCCGCACAGCCCGCAGCGTCTCTCATTCATCCACATAATATGGATATTCACAGATGTGTACTGAGCATTCGCCTGAAGAGATTTACTAATTACAACCATCATTTAGTTTAATACATATTTTATAGCGTGTAATTAGACTCGGGAAAATGTTATAGGTGGATTTTACTCCTATACACCCCCAAAGCACAATGCTTTTATTCCGCCACTCTGTTTACAAATGACTTACTTTTATAACCCAGCAGTAGCTCTTGGGGGGATTAAAAGGTAATAGAAGCACTGAGTGTCTCTTATTCAAACCACGCTATCACGTCTTGATAAATATCACAGACGGAATTGTCTAAGAGGAGCTGGATGAGATTAGGAAAATAAAAAAAGGATAAGCTCATTACACACAAATAGCGCCACTCTTGCCCATAGGCTGTGCTTGGAAATGCAGCGCGCCCATTTTCATTGAAGATTTTTTTTTTTTATTTACCGATTACAGACAGATATTGAAACATATTGTTTTTCTAATTTTTTTTTCTAGAACACATTATGGCGGTGGTCATCTTGCCTGAGCATTTAGTAATATGTATTACAGCATGCCCCATGATCTGTGCTAAACCATCCGTGCTTACATCCGTGTCTGGGTTCACGGATCTGTTTAAAGCATTTTAAATTCCATTGATTACATCACATCCGTGTTATTATTTATAGGAGTAGGAGTTCGGAGGGGATCCTGGGTATTGTCTTGGGTCCTCTCCATGTGTCTTGTGTGATTTTTAAATGTTTTTAGCTTGTTTTCTGGTCTGATTCATATTGTGTTTAATAAACGTTTTATTTTTTAATGTGTGATAAGAGAAACAGATCACTGATCTCAGGGAGACCAGCCAAACGATAACAAAGCTGACTGCCGTTTAAAGCTCTCAATGCAGTGAAATCCTAGGTGCATTGCTCCCTGGGAAACTCCCTGTGTGGTACATATACAGTTTTTATTGAAATTTTATCAATTCAAATTCCCTGGCCTTAGTTTTCCCTTGTCATTACATTGACTTCTAGGGCCACTTACTGAGGTGGTTTCCCTACAGAAGCTACCCCTTGGCTGGGTCCTTCCCGGAGGGATATCTGGCTAGTCCTGTATTTTGAGACTCTTAAACGAGGCTCCACGGGTTCTATCTTGCATATTTGTATTACCCAGGGAGCAATGCACCTAGGATTTCACTGCATTGAGCACTTTAACTAGCAGCAGCCGACAGTGTTATCTTTGTCTGGTCTCCCTGAAATCAGTGATGTTTCCCATATGACCAATTGAATTACAATATGAACAACAAACATAAGATAGAACCAATAAAAGGTACACAACAATATAGCATGTATTAAGTGTTCATTTCGCAAGAACCACTTACATCTGCATCCCATTAAGTTATAGAATGAAAAACTTTTTTTTGTAATTTATAACAGTAACAAGAAAATAATAAAAAGACAGGACACAAAACACAAGGGTATGGGGTAGGGACAAGCTCATGCATATAATCACATGATCAGATGTGGGGGGAATCCACTTATGTGAACCCTAGAGTTTCCCTCTGATCCACTGTTGCTTACACCTGTCATATCTTTAAAGCAAATGTACCACCCGATACAACGCCTTGGGTCTTTTAAAATTAACAGACTGGTGTCTATCCCTGAGCACCAGCCTGCCCCGCTGACCCCCCGTGTGACAATCTCCCCTCCCCATTGATTCTAATAGAGCTGCGAGGGGAAGGGGTTTCATCACACCTGGGGTTTGCGGGCCGTCCCCCAATGCTCCGGGGCAGGCCGGTACTTGGCAACAGAACAGTGCTGTGCATGGGAAGTGGGTGGTGGTACAAAAAAGGACTGTGCCACCGGCATCCCCACACCAGCTTTTCCTTATAGGTGGTACATATACAGTTTTAGCCCAAATAATAAGCCAAACCCTTCCCGAAAGCCGATACCCATTTATCCATACAGGGGTGACAAATTTTCTAATCTGGTTAAGGGTGCATTAAGAGTCCATATAAGATAAGCACTTTGGTATAGACATCGGCTTTGCATAGTCTTTCAAATGTTGTGAAGGTCGAGACCTTGGTCGTTTGAACTAAGGAGGACATAAAATGCTGTATGTGTAAGTAGTGAAACTGTGCATAGATGGGCAGAGGATGAGGTAGAGTAGGGAAACATTGATTTACTGTTGGGGTCCACTATATGTGCAAACTTAAACCATTTGTTACTGAACCATGGCTTAAACATTTGACTGGTTAGGCCATCCGGGAAATTAGGGTGAAAGAGTAGTATTGAACATTTTAGGATACACATTACCTAAAAACAACTACAACAGATATCCACGGGTCTGTACTAATCCAAAAAATTTATTTAACTGATTAAAAAAAATGAACCAAATAAAAAAAGGGAAGAAAACTATATATATCATATAACAATATAAAATAGAATATAAAATAACACAATGTATACTACATAAAATATAGAGTCTCATACAGCCGCATTCACAAATAAAATAGTAATGCTTTTGGCTGATAAAACTGAAAAATGTCCTGGACAATAAGGGGTTAACATTCTAAATGTTTAGTAGAGCAAAATAAGGATGCAAATATTAATATATACAAAGAAATAAAGCATCGTACATGGCGCACAGTAACAGTAATGTTATTCATTAATTATCTCCAGAACATTACATGTCAATAAGCAGAAGCAAAGCAGCGCAAAGTAATGATATATATGCTTGTATAATATATATATATATATATATATATATATATATATATATATATATATATATATATATATATATATATATACACACATACATACATGCAAACATATGTAAGACTCCAGGCAAGGACACTATAAAAGTATTTAATACACTAATTTCCCTTTTAAATTTTACCTTAGCAAAACCTGATTCTTGGTAATTAATCCGATTTCCTTACATTAACTCATCCTGGCACACAAACACAAAAACCCTACACACCTGTTTTTATAATGGGTGTGGATCTATATTGGCAAATATCACTATTCATCCGTTAAAAATTCAGGCTGTGCTTATTGCCAAAATATAAGAAGGATTTGCAATACTTAAATAGATGTTTCGTATGTGACCTTAATGAAGAACAATAGCCATGTAAACAGTCAACACCACACTTACATTGTCCGCACATAGAGAAAGCCTCTCTCCTCCGCAGGACGCGACAAAATCTTTTCACGTGTCCTTTATGAAGATCAAGTTAAATAGTTTTTAACATTTCCTATTGGACTAAAGGAACCTGAATAAACTTACTGTATAGCAGGTATTTATTAATTATAAAGAAAAATGGTATCAAGCACCTACACAAAGCCCTATAGATGGCAGTCCTAAAAAAAAAAAAAATTGACTTGTCAAAGTCTTTAAAATTAACATCGATGCAGCCTATGCCTATGCCCAGGAGCTGCGCCTGTGTCATCCGTGGCAGGTCCCGCCTATCAGTGATAGCGGAAGACCCGCCGCAACTCTCAGCACCGGAGCTGCGTTAGGAGAGTTAACCCTATAGTCAGCACAACCGCAGCATCTATAGGGCTACTGACAGAGAATTCTCCCTTTACAGAGGAAGAATTCTCTGTCCAGTGTCCATCAGGGCTCTGCAAAGTGATCGCTGAGCCCCAATGGTAGCCATGGAAGCCAGAAGCCTCAGGCTACCGGTTTCCTGGCTACGGAGGCCGGCAGGGGGAGGGAGGGAAAGCGGGGCGTGCGCATGTGAGCTCTGCCCCCTCCCCTCTCTCCCCTGACAATTTTGTCATTAGATGATTATTTTGTTAATAACTGGGTAAAGAGTTCTTTTACTATGAGTGATCATGTGATCGCTAAGGGGCGGAATCTTGACATATGGCCCCATTCATTATACCTTTTGCAATAGCGATCACATGACAATATCATGTGATCTGATGGTGGGTACCGCGCAGCCGCGGCATTGACGTCGGAGGACATGTGGTGGCGACACGTGGTCACGTCGGATGACGTACCTGGAAGTGGCTTTTAGTCCGGACGGAGGTGAGTGTAGAGGGATCTTTGGATTGGTCCCAAGTGGTCTACAACATAATTAAGCGCCAGAGGGGTTGGATTGTACTGCTGTGGCGCCAAATTGGTGTTTGATGTGGCAACACATGATTGGTCCCTTTTAGTAAGTGTGACCCTACTGGATAAAAAATGTCGCCCATAGATGAGGTCAAGGGGGAGTACTATAAATAAGACCCTGAAGGGGCACCGACTCTTTATAAGCCCTCCTCCTGATGAAGCCCATGTATGGGTGAAACTAGTTGAGGGGCTTGTGGCTGTATTTTAACTTTCACTGCACTATTAGTCCAGTTAGATAGTTATTACCTTGAGCTAGTGAGTAGACTGCAGCTACTATCACTATGTGTATGTTTACTCTCCACTTTAGATGACTATTAGTAGCAGTGGGTTTTTAATGAACACAACAATTACTTTGGTTATATTTCAGTAGAGAGCCAATAAAAGCTACGTTTTACTTTAGTGGAAGGTTCTACTGGATGAGATTTGGGCTTTTGGCCCTTGTAAGTTTGTTCCATTGATGCATCAATGACCCATGGTCGTGAAAGGGGTAATTGGTCTCTGCTGACCAAATAAATTAGAAGTCCACAGCAGCTCATTTCTATGGGGTCGTCTGAATAGAGATGTCACCGGGGATGTGACACTGGATACTGTGCCATACTCCCTGCTTTTTCTCCTGATCGGCGGAGGTCTCAAAACTTTTGACATGACATGATATTTTTTAATGGTAAGTACGCTTTAAGGGTAGGTTCACACATATTACCTTGTACAATGCTGTACCTTGAAACTTCCTGTCTTCCATTAGGCCATGTTCACACATGGCAAAACAGCAGCCGTTGTGTGACACAGCCATGTCAAAGAATGGCCGCTGTCTGAGATGTTCACTGCAGTATCGGCCGGATGAAAATCACTTAATCTTAATTGGAATACGGGCATGCCCGTATTCGGGTGTGCCCGCACTCTAATTAGTCATAGAACACAATGTAAAGTACAGATGGACAGGAACTGTCCGGATCAGTACCAAATGCCCATAGAAAACCTCTTCTGCTCTGGACAGTTCCTGTCTCGGACAGAGATGGCAGCAGAGAGCACGGTTTCCGACTGGAAAGATAACAACACTTCCTGCAGGACATACAGTAGCTGGTAAGCATGGGAAGACTTGAGTGTTTTTTTTTTTTTTTAAACAGAAGTAAATTACAAATCTGTATTAGTTTCTACAGATTTTCGTCGGAGTACCTCTTTAGGAAGCCATAAAAAACGGGAAAACTAGATTTTTCTCAAAATACATTTGGTTTTTGGGATGAGACTGTAAAATCGAAATTTTTTTGGCATTATAAACTGCAAACAGATGTAGTAATAAAAAGGCTAATATAAGTAAACCTTTATCGACGACATTTAAGGACAAACCACATTGTGATTCTCAGGCACGAAGACCTCTATGTCAGAGATAATGAGTATAATGTGCCTTTCAAGACTCCTTTCAAGTTCAAGAGGACTACAGGTACTCTAGAGCCAATAAAAACGCTATAACATGAGCTTTGATGTCCTTATATCAGTAGGAGGCTTCCATTTATACACATTCAATTTTTCTGCAGTCATCATAGGTCCTTGTGTTTATCTCTTTAATTTCCCATTGGCATCCAAATAATAATGATAGAAAAAACCTGTGCACTATGGGACACATGCATTGCATGTAAGAGACTCCGCATGAAATAAAGGTATAAAATGCCTAAAACACAAAGGGAATATATAAAGTAAATAATACAATAAAGATGATCCAGCAAAATCCAAAATTAAAATCCCCAAATTTGATTCACATTTTCAGTAAATCTGACAACGCCACATACTTAGGCTGGGTTCACACTACGTATATTTCAGTCAGTATTGTGGTCCTCATATTGCAACCAAAACCAGGAGTGGATTAAAAACACAGAAAGGATCTGTCCATACAATGTTGAAATTGAGTGGATGGCCGCCATATAACGGTAAATAACTGCCATTATTTCAACATAACAGCCGTTGTTTTAAAATAACAGCAAATATTTGCCATTAAATTGTGTGTGGACAGATCCTTTCTGTGTTTTTAATCCACTCCTGGTTTTGGTTGCAATATGAGGACCACAATACTGACTGAAATATACGTAGTGTAAACCCAGCCTCAAAGGACAACTCTGTGTGTGGAGCGGCGTCCCACCCCAGTCACTGACTGGCTGAGTGGCCAGTCCATCAACTGGGTAAGCACGCGAGATCCCGGAGCCCACCCCGCCGCTCATCGCGGGCACGGGGAGAGTTAAGTTGGCACTTGTAATCAATCTCCCCTCATACCCTTGCCTGATTTTATAATCCATCAGACTTTACCTTTAATCACCTATATGCCTCTCAATTACCTGAAGAAGCATATAGAATTTATACCAAATGGCATTCCGCATCAGATGCAGTATTTTGCAGCTTGCTGCCATATTACCGGAGCAGTGTTTGCTGCTGCAATATGGGGTCCTCTATACTTAAAGTGTCCCTGTCGTTATAACTTTCAAAATCTAAATCAACAGTAGATGTGAAAAAAATCAGTTTGCAATTTACATTCATTATTTTTGTTGTTGTTATCATGTAAAACAAAGCTGTACTTACCAGAAATCCAGGTCCAGTCTCCTAAAGGCAGATTTTTAGACCTGTGCTGGTTGAAAAAAAAAAAAACTAAAACACAGGAGTTCCGGCCAGTACAGAGAGTCACGGCTCAATGTGTCCATCAGCCACATGACTGCCTTCTCTCTGTGAGCGCTCAGATGGCCTGGGATACACAGGACTTCCTGTTTTCTGACCCTCTGCAGAAAAAAAAAACGGTCAGAAAACAGGAAGTGCCGTGTTCTCCATGATAACCAAAAAAAAAAAAAAAAGAATGTAAATTGTGAACCGTTTACAGTTTGAAAGTTATAACGACAGGTACACTTTAAAGCCCCTATTACACAGGATGATGGAGAGGAGAAAAGGAGTGCTGTCAGCGCTCGCTTGCTCCTCGTTCCAGGTGATCGCTTGATCGTCCGGGCAGCCAATAGCAGATAGCAGCTTTCTGCTGCCGCCGCTACTGTTCCACTGGGCGATGGCAGCAGATTGCTGCTAAATTAGTCGTGTGTCTTTAAAGGGAACCTGTCACCCCCCGTGCCGGGGTGACAGGCTCCCGACCCCCCGTTAGAGCCCCCTATACTCACCTAATTCCGCCAGGTCCTGCTTCCGGAGGTGGTCGGGTGATGAAGATCTCAGCCGCTGCAGCCCGGCGCGCGCGCTGAGAGATGAGTCCAACGCTCATAGAGAATGACGGAGCGCTGGACTCTCCTGTCATTCTCTATGGGTGTTGGACTCATCTCTCAGCGTGCGCCGGGCTGCAGCGGCTGAGATCTTCATCACCCGACCACCTCCAGAAGCGGGACCCGGCGGGATTAGGTGAGTATAGGGGGCTCTAACGGGGGGTTGGGAGCCTGTCACCGCGGCACGGGGGGTGAGAGGTTCCCTTTAATAGAAGATCGTTGTCTTCTATTACACAAGACAATTATCGGCCATAATGGTCAATAATCGTTTCATGTAATAGGGCCCTAAGCCTCATTGATCATTACCCATCTGGGGGTTATCTGGAATTCCCTACAGAAATGTAAACATATAAGTTACAAGCAGACACAGTCTTTTTAACAAAAAAAAACTTTAATCGTTCAATACAAATACATACTCAGCACAAAGAATAATAAAACGTAAGCGAAAGAAAACTATCTAAACACAGAGTCACAAAACCTCTATTTGTGCTTTGACTTGGCCTTTTTTTTGGCTGTGGTGGCTTCCTCGGATGCAGGATCACACAGAGCGTGCTTTATGAATCGCTGCGCTGCTCCCTTGTCCAGCCTGGCAGCTTTCTTACGGTCTGTTATTTCTTTGACTCTGTTCATGTAACTTCGTATTCTTTCCTACGAAACAAAAGGTAAGGCTTAGATCGCGAAGTAAAAAGTTCTATTTCAGTCAGACGTAAAGATCAAAATAATTCATCTCCAAGAAAGGGCAGTCAGTGAGTAATCTATGGAAACTCAAGTCTCAGGTTCTCTGGAATTTTCAGCTAAGGAATAAATGGTTTGTCTGAGTTTAAGGCCAACGTAGATGAGGTGCTCATTTTGGCTTATAAGGAATATTTGCTTTTTTATTGTTTGTTAACATTGCGCATAGACGTACAGTATTCACCACAACTTTTTGGCAGTGTCATAACTAAGCCGTGCTATTCTCATTATAGAATATGGCGCCAAGTGCTGGTTGTAGCATATTCAGCTCTTGCGTTGGCTACACCAGCACTACACCAGCTACAGTGAAATCAGCCGTAAGCCTTTTAGGGTGCCTTTACACGTACTGGATCCGAGGCGGGTTTGCAGAGAAATTCGCTGCGGATCCATATAGTGTGAAGGTCTATGGGTTACATATCCGCAGCACACTGATTGGTTGACCACCAGGAGGCTTTGAAGCAAGCAGGAGCCTGGAGCAGGTGATGTATGCTCCAGGGCTGCCCCCGGCCCGGAGCATACATTACCTGCTTGGCGCCGCGGCTGTGTGAAGCTCCCGGCTTCGGACAAGGAGTCGGGAGCTTCACACAGCCGCGGCACCGAGCAGGTAACGTATGCTCTGGGCCAGGGGCAGCCCTGGAGCATACATCACCTGCTCCAGTCCAGGCTTCTGCTTGCTTCAAAGTCTCACCTGCTTCAGGCTCCTGCTTGCTTCGGGAGGCCGGGGGTTAAAGGGGCCGGGTCACATCTGCAGCAGAATTAAAACTCCGCTGCGGGTGTGTGACCCCATAGGTCTTTACTATACCAGCGAGTTTGCAGCCAAATCCACTGCGGATTCGGTACGTGTGAAGCTGCCCTTAAAGGGTATCCCCTTAATCCCAGAATTTTACTTCACCAGTCCTAGAAGTAGAACTATATAAGTTGTTCCAGTGATTCCAATGGACGTCTAACTCATTTCTTCTAATTTGCATATTGGGCGAGCGGGCAGCAATTTCTCCCCGCGGGACGGGCAGGAGGGAATAAGTATATACGGCGTCCAGCCAGCAAAAGTATAAGGTGTATAGAGACCTTTAGCTATGAGGTGGATCTATCAAGCATAGCTCAGGGGAGGGACTGGTAAAATATTTAAAGCGACTCTGTATCCACCAACCCACCCCACCAAACTGCTGGTACCATCAGTTTGATGAGAGCAAATCTTTACCGGTTTTGCCTGGTGCCATGGTTAGTGCAAAAATGATCTTTTAAACGGCAGCAGCTGAGTCAAATTGGTGTGACCTACAGTGTCTGTGCCCTAGGTCTGCGACGCCTCTTTCTTCTCCCAACCATCCTCCTCATTAGGAACACCCCCAGACAGAATTTCTCCTATTCATGACCTGTCTAAACAGTGCACATGTGCTATTGCAACACAGGTGCACTTTAAACAAGCAAAAAATAGAAATTCTGCCTGGGGGGGGGGGGGGTCCTAATGATGGGGAGGAGGAAAGGAGAGGTGTCGCAGACTTGGGGCACAAACACTCTAGGCCACACTAGTTAGACTTGCCTACTACAGTTTAAAAGATAATTTTTTGCTCTAAGGCACCTGACACATTTTAAAAGACACAACCGGTAAGGATTTACTCTTATCAAACAGATGGTACTAGCAGTTTGGTGGGATGGGTTGGTGGATACAGAGTCACTTTAATGCAGAGAGCTCTGGGCACCTAACCAAAAGAGCCTGCCCTCTGTGTACTTGCAGTGGCTGGAAAATTCAATATTTAGTTTGATCGTTCAAGCTGCATGACTGCGATATGTTTGGTCTCCCCCTCCCCAGCTCCTGTATCGATAGCTCAACACTGCTGACAGGTCATCTTTAATACGTACTTTTCCCTCTCTGGAGGACTTTGAATTATTGGAATTATTATCTTCACGCTCCTGAACTTTCGGTACTTTTTACTGATGTCACAGAACGATCCTTTAATACCGACGCAGACAAAAACATTCGTAGAAACCGCTCAAGAAACTAAAATACGAGTAGTACGCTGCCCTGTAGAATTCTTTTTTTTTTCTTCTTCTTTTTGATTATATATGTATATGGAGATCCATTATTATTCCTCTGTGACAAGTCAAAATGGAACCAGTTCATTCCCATTTGTAATATTTCATACTTGAAATTGGTGATAGGCTTTGATGTTCCCCGTTGGCAAGAAAAACCTTGAAACACAGAGCCTATATATTCAATTTGCTCATTCAACTTAATGGAACAAAAAAAAAAAAAAAAAAGACAAACCGAAGAGATTTATTCGGAGTTGTAAATATGTCACTTATACATGATTACTGGACAGTACACAGGCCGCCCATGCCAAAAAAGCTTTTAGCTTTGTTGTAGAACCAAATTCTTAACTGTTGAGAAAATGAATTAATGAGGGAATCGGATGAGGACTGCGAGCGTGAATGGATGTGTGTGTAAAAAGCCTCCTTCTATTGGGGGCCGCGCTCTCGTCTTGGCTAGTAAATCACCGCCTGCAATATTTATGGACTTAAACAGGAATGTAGAAAGCTGAGATACGATTTAAGCTTTTACACAAAGATCATCTTAATGCAACATTTTTGCATTAATATCTCATGGGGAAAAATGGAGGAAATAAGATTTTTATATCCTAAAACAACCCTCAGCGCTTTGAGAGATAGCCTAAAATGCTGCATTGATACTCGGGCAGGAATAGGATTTTTAGCAACTATCCTTTGGGTGGGAAATAAACAGCATTTGATTAGAGTATATCATATGCAGCAAAGGAATTATATATATTTATTTATTTTAACACTATATAGCAGCTATTCCTCCCATCCCATGGAGGCTCGGTTCAGCTGGGTGTGCATACATGTTCAGTGGGAGAGAGGGAAAACCTGCTCAATCAATAGCTTATCTCCACCGAGAACAAAAGGACAGCGGTGCCTTGGATTACGAGCATAATTCGGTCCAAAACAGTGTTTGTAAATCACTCTTAAAGTGACTCTGTACCACAATCTGACCCCCCCCCCCCCCCCCCCCCCCAAAACCACTTGTACCTTCGCATAGTTGCTTTTGATCCAAGATCTGTCCTGGGGTCCGTTCGGCAGGTGATGCAGTTCTTCTCCTAAAAACTTTTAAACTTACAGCCCTGTGCCCTACGGGGGTGGCTTAGAATATCTGTGCCCTAACTCCGCCCCTCCTCCCCACCCTCTTCATCATTAGGAATGCCACTGGAACATTTTTTCCATATTTAACATTTGCACAGGTGCCTTAACGATCCAGCCCATGTGCCGGGCTGACACAGGTGATGAATAGGAGACAATCTGCCTGGAGCATTCCTAATGAGGAGGAGGGTGGGGAGGAGGGACAGAGAGGGTGTGCCAGCCTAATGCATACACAAACTAGGCCACTCCCGTAGGGCACGGGGTTGTTTTTTAGGACAATAACTACATTACTCGCCAAACAGACCCCAGGACTGATCTTGGATTTAAAGTAGCTATAGCTATAGCTATAGCTAAGGTACAAGCGGTTTGGGGGGGGCAGATTGTGAGTACAGAGTCGCTTTAATCCAAAGCAAATTTTCCCATAAGAAATCATGGAAAGGCAGACAAATGGTTCCACACCCCAAAGATGAGTTTTTAAAATTCTGAATAATAGGGAAAACAAATGAAACAAACAATTAGATAGCTAATTAAGTGTGATATTCTAAGTTACTGTACAGTATAGCAATCAGCATGTGGAGTGTAATGTATAGTAAGTGCATAAACCTGAAAAACAGCAGCAGTTTGTAGATACAGGATGGAACTGCACATCCCCATAATGCAGTAAAGTAGTACAACAGGCTAGAATAGAGAAGCAGGGCTGTGAATGGCTGAGTGTGAGTGCAGGCAGATTATAGCAGCAGTGTGTATAGATGAGTGTAAGTGCAGGCACATTATAGGAGGAATGGAGAGGATGGGAAACACAAGGGCTGACAGAGACTGCAGGGAACATGAAGGAATGAGCAGGGCAGATGTGGGCACATACACGCAGCGCTCTCTGGCCCAGGAGATAGGGGTTAAAGCTATGGGGAGATTGCCTCTACAGTCCTGTCCCCTGATGCAATCCCCAGCCTGAAGTGGATCTGCTATGATTTGGAAGGTGAAGGAGGCTTCCTGGGTCAGAGTACAGTGCTGTAGACCCCGCTATGCAGACTATGCCCCTCCCCCACTCCCACCCAGTACAGGGAGCTCTTAAACCAAAGCAATGCTCTTAAACCAAGTTACAATTTAGAAAAACTGTGAGCTCTTCTTGCAAAACGCTCTCAATCCATGATACTCTTAAACCAAGGTACCACTGTATTGGCATTGCCGTTCAACAAGCCTGATTATTCTTTCCCTCATCTGTCAGGGGAAGAAGACTGCACAAGCTCATATGTGCACAACAATTGGCTGGTCCCAGTGATATTGATGGGTTTGTCACAGTGTGGTTTTATGTGTATGGGCACCATTACCAGTGGTACACAGACTGGCGTCGGAGGAAACCGCTACAATCATGGGGCTGCTGATTGTCTGCTTGCATATAAGTTCCTGTTTACTAACATAGGAGAATGGAGAAGATAGGCATTATCTATTATGCTAGCACTGCTTGCATCTGCACTGCCCAGACATTTCTATGGCACTGTAAGGATGTTGTTCCATTGTGCCTTTCCATGGACAGCATGGAGGGTCCTCTCTATTAGGGCCCAATTACACACACAGATTTACCTGACAGGCCATTGAAGCCAAAGCCAGGAACAGATTATAAACAGAGAACAGGTCAGAAAGGAAAGACTGAGATTTCTCCTCTTTTCAGATCCATTACTGGGTTTGGTCTCAAAAAAATGTCAGATATTGTCTCTGTCATTACAGTGCTGCATCGATTCAAAGAGTTTCCCCACTCCCGGCATGATACTGACACATCATGTCAGGCGTGGAACGTATCTATTAGTTAGCACTGTTGGCCATAAAATGAGCTAAAGAGACCTCAGTCCTAGGTGGGAGACTTTCACGGATCCAAATTATATTGCAAATCCCCTGTAGAGGTTAGGAGACATCCCAGGGCACCTCCACCAGGGATAATGTGCGCTGGAGCAATAGGCTAAGGGAGTACAATGGTACCTTGGTTTAAAAGTAACAGATCCACTTCAGGCTGGGGCTTGCATCAGAGGACAGGACTGTGGAAGTAATCTCTTCATAGCTGTAACCCCTTTATCCCTGGACAGAGAGTGCTGCCTGTATGTGCCCACATCTGCCCTGCTCATTCCTTCATACTCCCTGCAGTTTCTGTGAGCCCTTATGTTTCCAATCTGACAGATTAGAGAAAGAATAATTGGGCTTGTAGAACAGCAATGCCAATACAGTGGTACATTGGTTTAAGAGTAACTTGGATTGAGAGCGTTTTGCAAGAAGTATTTCAAAATTGTAACTTGGTTTAAGAGCTCCCTGTACTAGGTGGGAGGGTGAGTGGAGGAGTGGCATGGTCTGCATAGCGGGGTCTACAGCTCTATACTCTAACCCAGGAAGTCTCCCTCACCTTCCAAATCATAGCAGATCCAATTCAGGCTGGGGCTTGCATCAGGGGACAGGACTGTAAAGGCAATCTCCCCATAGCTGTAACCCCTCTCTCCCGGGCCAGAGAGTGCTGCTATACTGTGCCCACATATGTCCTGCTCATTCAGTCATGCTCCCTGCAGTCTATATCAGCCCTTGTGTTTCCTATCCTCTCCATTCCTACTATAATGTGCCTGCACTTACACTCAGCTATACACACTGCTGCTATACTGTGCCTGCACTCACACTCAGCCATTCAGGGATCTGAAGTTCCATCCTGTATCTACAAACTGCTGCTGTGTTATCAGGTTTATGCACTCACTGTACATTATACACCACATGCTGATTGCTATACTGTGCAGTAACTTATAATATCACATATCCAGCGTTTTCTAAATCTTTGTTTCATTTGTTTTACATGTTATTTAGAATAAAAAAAATATTTTTTTGGAGGTGTGAAACCAATTGTCTGCATTTCAGTGATTTCTTATGGGAAGTTTTGCTTTGGTTTAAGAGTGAATTTGGATTACGAACCCAGTCCGGGAACGAATTATGCTCGTAATCGAAGGCACCACTCCTAATCCCTGCCTCCATGCAATTTTCTTCTATTCTATAGTCAGAAAACCCCTTTAATTGCTAAGGCATTTAGCTTCTACAATCCCCTCAAGAATAATGCAGTAATACTATTTTTTTTTTCTTGCAGCCCGTAAAAAAAAATAAAAAAGTGAAACTCTAGAAGGCTGTGAGAGGGGATAAATAAATCACAGTGACGTCTCTCTACTTCACACTAGTTCATCATCTCCATACCGGACTCCGCTCTTTTGATATGCCTCCCGTAGATATCCTCTGCCTCCCTACAATGCTCGGCTACCATCATATATAATACTCACTTACCAAAAGGTCATCTCACAGAGGGAAGCCACCAGCCGACTGCAGATCGTAGCGCTGAAGGAAATGATCCAAGTCCGACTGGCTTACGTCCTAATCTCTGGTCTTTGGCTATGCGCTAAACTTTGCTGTTCTAATTATTTTATTTGTCATGGTTTCTCTTTGTAGAAATGATGGATGGTGGCGCGGCCTGCACAGCTCTCATTCCTACAGCGTCTACAAGATATATACTGTTACAAGGCGCTGAGAATATAACGTTACAGGCCGCAGCTGTATAATTTACGCTCGCAGCTGCAGGAGTCCATAGCTCTTCTTTTCACTTGTAATGTTTTAAAGCATATACCACTCAAAGGAAGGCAGAAAATACATATACAACTCAAATATTTAATCTCGGTTATAAAGCCTTGGATCGGCCGGAACTCTGATTGATTTAACCCTTACAACAAGTTCCCAGATATCATCTAATAGAAGGAACGTCTCCTGGTAAAACAGTACTGGCTTTATGTTGGTAAAGGGACCATAAAGTGTAATACTTCAAATGCGTATACTATAGACAGGAGCGTAGCCGCCTCCCGGTTATTGCTTCTTACCATCGCATACATCACATGTAACATCTTTCTGGCAACCAGCCATTGGCCCCACATTCCCTATTACACGGAGAGATGTGCGACCAACTAGTGGCTAGGCCCATTACACAGGGCTGTATTGCTGGTAAAGATGCTGTGTAAAAGGGCCCTAAGGGTCCTATTACACTAACAGATTATCTGACAGATTTTTTTTTTTTTTTTTTTTTTTTTGAGCCAAAGCCAGGAACGGACTATAAATGCAACGATGCAACGGTCAGCCGATGCTGATCGTTGACATAGGTTAGAACCTATTTTTGTCGGGCGCCGACCTCGCACCGCTGCGTGTAATAGCGGTGCACAGGCGGCGACTAACGATATACATTACCTATCCACGTTCCAGGGCTGCTCCTGCCGTCCGCTTCTCCCCAGGTCCCGCACGCGCTCTAGCTTCACAGCGGCCTGTCAGCTGATACGTCGTTCAGCCAGGTCCCGGCCTGTGATTGGCTGAGCGGCCTATCAGCTGGCAGGCAGCTGGTATGAGCAGCCCTGGAACGTGGATGGGTAATGTATGCCAGTTTAGCAAGGGCTGCAAAGACATCGGTAACGATGTCCTTGCAGCTCTTGGTAAACGATTATCGGGCTGTGTAGGCCCAGTAAACGAGCGACGATCTAGCAGATCGGCGCTCGTTTACAGGTATTATCGGGCCCTGCTCAGCCCATGTAATGCCACCCTAAGATTTATCCTCTTTTCCAATCCATTCCTGGTTTTGGCTTAAAAAAATCTGTCAGATAATCTGTTGGTATAATAGGGCCCTAAGGATAAGGCTGGTTTCACAAGTTTTTGCAATCTGTTTTTTGCAAATAATGTATAAAAAAACGGATGGAAAACGGATGCATTTGTGTGCATTTATTTTGACCCATTTTTCTTTTTAATATTAAAAAGAAGGATCAAAATGCTTCCTTTATTATTCCTTTATTTATTTATTTTTTTTGCTGCTGAATTGTTTAATAGAGCACAGAGTAAGGAACCTGTGCACCCTCCACGTTTGCTGGCTTGGATCATTCTCTTCGATATACGTGTATATAGTATGAATGATCTATTTGGTTATAGAGATGAGTGAACCGCGTTCAGGTTTGACTCCATCCGAACCCGATCGTTCGGTATTTGATTAGCGGGGGCTGCTGAAATTGGATAAAGCTCTAGGGTTGTCTGGAAAACATGGATACAGCCAATGACTATATCCATGTTTTCCATATAGCCTTAGATGGACTCGAGCATGCTCAAGGTTCGCTCATCTCTAGTTATTTAGTATATTAACCAGTACAGAACCCAAATATAACATTGATACTGTCGTAAAATCATTGGGGGGGACGGGGAGAGATACAGTGCTACAGAACATAAATATGAATGCTACTAAGGCTGCATTCACACATTCTGTGTTCTGTCCGTGAAACACGGATGGTGAATGCCTGTCCTGGACTGTTTTCCTGCACAGCATGATAAGTTAAAACCATGCCGGGAGGGAGGAAACAGTTTGAATCTCTGCAGAATTGTAATGACACAGCCGCATGCCTCTGTCATTACAGTGCCGCAGAGTTTCAAACAGTTTCCCCGCTTTTGATATGAGGTGTCAATATCATGCTGGGAGTGGGAAAACTGTTTGGAACTCTGTGCGGGTGAACACCCCAGGACAGGCATTGACCGTCCATGTTTCAAGGACAGAACACAGAACATGTGAATGCAGCCTAAGGGTGAGTGAAAGGCTGGGCAACATCTTTTCTAGACAATTGAGCACTAGAGGCCATCGCCTACATACATATACCTTATGTTATGGGCACAAATCATATGCCTATGGCTTATTAATTGATATATAGGAAGTAGTAAAATCAATGAGCGGAGTGTGAATTTCTCTCCTTATAATCTGCCACCTTAAATTAGAGGTAATGTTCTCGGTGCAGTCTGTTCTCGATGCGGCTGTACCCGCATGGTACCAGATTTCCAGGAATTAAATCAGGGCTTAAGACGAAGCCAAAGTAGATGGGCACACCCTAGTGACTATCTAGTCTGGATCTAAAATATACAATAATTAGCAGGTAACAATAATCACGTAGCCTGTGGAGAATGTGTTGAATGATATATTTCAAGCCGAGACTGAAGACAGCATGTCCTGGAGTAAAGGAGTCTAGTCAATCAAAATGTTCCCAATTGTCAATTCAATTGTTCCCAATATGTACTCAAGATTTTTAGGTTCTTGGTATCTTGCATATAATTAAAGGGGTATTCCACTCAAACAAAACGTTGCTGCCCATGGTGAGACTAACAAATCCTTCCATACTTGTTATTATCTATTTAGTCTCCCCCGCTCTGAGCTGCTGCTTTCTGCTTAAAACACAAAAAACAGCACCAGTCAATCCAACCAACAGGACCTAGAGCACCAGACTAACAGATTACAAAACATATAAACCTTAAGCGTCACTGTCTTTTAAATTTTTTTTTTTTTGCTGAAATCAATGGTACAGACGATTTTAAGAAACTTTGTAATTGGGTTTATTAGGCAAATATGCCATTATCTGCATTCAAAAAGACTTTCCCCAGGTCCCCCCCCCCCTCATTTCTCTCATCCACTGCTCATTATCAGGAAATCTCTTTTACATCCCTGTCTGTTCTATGGAGAGGGGAGGGGGGAAATAAGTCACCAGCAGAGAACAAAGGATTACACTGCGGGAGCTGTGTGAAAGCAGATATTCAGAGGTCAGTGCTGACCTCAGAGGAGATAGCCCAGTGATGTACCTGTAAATTAACTCCTTGTTGTCCTGTTTTGGTGCCTCATCTCCCTCCACCCCTCCTCTCTCCATAGAGAACAATGAAGACAGGGGGAGAGCTTCAAACTGCTTTTTCATGATAAAAATGCATTTTTCGGGTAATAAACTTAATTACAAAGTTTCTTAAAATCACCTGTACTATCGATTTCTGAAAAAAATAAATAAATAAAACGACAGTAACACTTTAAAATGTCACTATATACACAGGATATATCATCTCCAGATAAGAGGTGGTCTTCTGGAGAAGGTATATATGTATGAATATACATTGTAGATTTATTTAGTCTCTATGGCTTCTCTTACCAGCTCTCCTTTCACCGCATGCTCTTTAGGATTAACCCCTTGCGTCGTCAGGTATACTAAATAAAAAAATAAAGTATATTAATATAGAACATTTTTCCAAATTTCCGCTTTGTAGGATCAGTAATAAGGCGGCCCTTACCCCAGAAGAGAGAATTTAGGGTGTAGGCAGACACCAAGTCTAATTTTGCTTGTTCCAGTGGATCTATCTGCAACAAAAGAAAAACACTGACATAATGCCTGAAACGTAGACCTCCCCCATCCTCCCACACTAAAAGCTATTAAAGAGGTGCTTAGCTGGCCGTGCCAGGGAGCTTGTGAACCGCGTTTATGGAAGAACACAAAGTATTTATTTATAAATGTTGTGACGGCCCGCACCTCTGTTGGACGGCTTCCTAAGGCCCAGGCTGTTACTATAACATCCCACAGGTCTGATGTGGTTGAGCGCTATATGTCAACACTGAAAAAGGCAGGAAATGAGTTGACTGTAAACGCTAGAGCTGGAACACACAGTCCACTGAGGAGCGGGTGGGAGTCTGAGGGATTTTATTGGCCCTCGGAGTGAATAAAGTCTATGGGCTGAACATGACGTGAGGCGGAGGACTCCTGGGCAAGAGTACGCAGGCATGATCCAGGAACCGTGTGTGAAAGTGAAGCTCGAGGGGCAGCCACACTGTGGCAGATGAAAACCAGAGCACTGACATGGGCTGAACCCTTCACTAGGTAATGGGGAAATCACTAGAAGATTTTAAAAAAAAATTGCAACATTATAAAGTAAATAAAGTTGGGAGATTTACTTTAATTAAGGGCGTGTTCACACCTACAGGATCGGCTGCAGATTTGATGCTGCAGATTTGATGCTGTGTTCAGTTGTTTAAATAAAATATGCTGCGGATCCGGTAAGTGTGAATGTATCCTGAAAGGGTTGTTTACCACAATCCTTTTCTTTCAAATCTTTTAAATCAACTGGTGCCAGAAAATTGTAATTTACTTCTATTAAAAAAAAATCTCAAGCTTTCCAGTACTTATCAGCTGCTGTATGTCCTGCAGGAAGTGGTGTATTCTTTCCAGTCTGACACAGTGCTCTCTGCTGCCACCTCTGTCCATGTCAGGAAATTACTAATCTCTGGCACTTTCAGTTGATTTGAAAGAATTTTTTTTTTTTTTTTAGTGAACAACCCCTTTAAAAGGGGTTATTGACATCTGCCAATCCCTAAAAATAGGTGGATCACAGAGAGGAAACCCATCATGTCAGAGAGACTGGTCCAAGATATTGAAAGTCAACCCCTTCCTGACCCGAGAATTGTGTGGCAGAGCAAAAAGTCAATATTTGTTTGTTTTTTTACACATGAGTTATCAAACTATTTTGTAGATTCTCTTTAGGAGGAAACAATAAAAAGTTGTTTTTTTGGGGCGTTTTTTTTTTTTTTTTTTTACTGTTATGTTACGCTGCCTCTGTAATCCCCAGTACAGAAATATTTAGGTAAAACTAAAAACGATCTGCCATGGGTTTTTTTTTTTTTTTTCCATGTATAGTGGTAGTTCTTCTTTAAAGGGAACCTGTCACCCCCCGTGCCGGGGTGACAGGCTCCCGACCCCCCGTTAGAGACCCCTATACTTACCTCATCCCGCCGGGTCCCGCTTCTGGATTCGGTCGGGTCCCGGAGATCTCAGCCGCTGCAGCCCGGCGCGCGCGCTGACAGATGAGTCCAATGCTCATAGAGAATGACGGAGCGCTGGACTCTCCTGTCATTCTCTATGGGTGTTGGACTCATCTCTCAGCGCGCGCGCCGGGCTGCAGCGGCTGAGATCTCCGGGACCCGACCACCTCCAGAAGCGGGACCCGGCGGGATGAGGTGAGTATAGGGGTCTCTAACGGGGGGTCGGGAGCCTGTCACCCCGGTACGGGGGGTGACAGGTTCCCTTTAAGAAACTGCACTGCAGGTTGAATCGCTGTGAATGTATATTTTCTTTATCAAATTCAGTTCATGACACAGATATCTGGCATCTGGCCACAATGTATATTCACGGCAGAACATTACTGACACCATCAGGCTTACAGAGCGATAAAAGGTTTATCAAGGTATATTCTTCCAAGAATAGGAACACATCAAATGTAACCTGTTCTGAGCATAAAGAGAGGACATATTGGCCAGCAAAGTGTCACACAGCGATGAGCAACTCTGTCTTAGATCAGAGCTAGGATGCAGTGAGAACGCTCAGACCTGGTATACAGTATATTTTATCAACCATCACGCTGGCATTTCTGATTGTCGGCCGAACAACCTGCTGAACTCTGCTCAATGCAGCCTAAACCTAGAAATTATAGGGGCTTATTCATAGGTTTCAGTTATAGTTCAAAGAATAGATTGAAATCCCTTAAAAAAAAGGCAGCATAGATCTCAATGAGAGATCAGTGTGGTTATACTAGAAGTCCCCCAGGGGGAATAACTAACCCCAGGGGGGCTTCTAGTATAAGTGTAAAAAAAAAAAGTGTTGTTGTTAATAAATAATCCCCTCCCCTTATAAAAGTGTGAATCACTCCCCTTTTCCCATGTTATAAATAAAAATAAATAAACATGTTTGGTATCGCCGCATGCATAATCGCCCAAACTATTAATTAATCACATTCCTGATCTCGCACGGTAAATGGCGTAAGCGGAAAAAAATCCCAAAGTCCAAAAGTGCGTATTTTTGGTCGCATCAAATCCAGAAAAATTGTAATAAAAAGCGATCAAAAAGTTGTATATGCGCAATCAAGGTACTGATAGAAAGAACGCATCATGGCGCAAAAAATTACACCTCACATAGCCACATAGACCAAAGGATAAAAGTGTTATAAGCCTGGGAATGGAGCGATTTTAAGGAACATATATTTGTTAACAATGGTCTGAATGGTCGGAAAGTGGGGGAAGGGGGCCAGACAGCTTATTTACACACATTACAAAGTTATATAACGTTGTAATGTGTGTTAAATAAGCTAAAAAAAAAAATTTCCGTGAAAGTAGTCCTTTAAATTAATAGATCCGCCACAGTATATGTCTAAATAATGTTTTGAAGATATGTCAATGTACTCCTTCAGCCTATGAGTGAAAAAGGATGTTAGAAGGCCTTATGCCAGTCTGCAGATTACTGACACTATTTGGTAGACATCTTCCAGAGGCCACAGGGATTAATTTCCTCCTGATCTAGCATTTTCTTCTATGGTCGTATATATATTTTTTTGGTCCTATAGGTCAGGACTGTGGGAAAATGTGAGCCTATCCACAATACGGCTTGTGAACAGGGTGCAGAGCTCCCGAGCTTAAAAAGAGTGCAGTGCTCCTGAGGGTGGCTCATATCATTGCAAGTGATGCCTATTCTTTCTGAAACCAAGATTACAAAAACTGTCAATTACATATGGAGCCTGCAGAGAGAGAAAAAAAAAATGCATGAATGGGCGCTGTCACTACAACTAAGTCAAAAGTAATGATCACAGCGGATCTCACTGCTGAGACCCACTCTGATCAAGAGATATAGGGAGAGATTACCAAAATTCTTGATGAAATGATGTGCCGGCCAGGGAGTGCATTGCACTGTTGCAACCTCTCTGAGGCCATATCTTCAGACAAGAATGGGTCTCAGCCATGAGACCCTCTGTGATCAATAACTTTTAATATGTCGGAAGTTATCTGTAGTGACGTCACGGCATGCAGGTAACATACAGGTCAGAATACCTTCACTCCAGTATACACAGAAGCTTATTCTAGAAGGAATATTGCAGCCACATTTTAGTGCCTCTGCAATGGCTGCAAAATTTGGCCCAAAATAACGCAAGATTAGATTACTATTCATATCATTGCAAATCTGGGTCTTGGGTCTGCCGAAAACGCATCACATTATAGATGTAAGGTAAGGTGCATTTTCTTTAAATTGCAGGTTTGCACAGTGTTTACAACTTACTTTCTGGAGAAGCTCAGACCTGGAGACAGACATCATCTTGTTTAACATTTCATCTACGCTTCCAACAGAGTCATTAAAGGCCACCAGGTACTCATGGATTTCCATGGGATAGTCCTCTGTAGTCTCACCTTTTTTAGCCATGATTCCCTGGGAGAAAAAGAGAGTAATTGGATCAACTATGCCACACTAAAAACACAATATAATTAAATACAATATATTTTTTGCAGATGGGGTTTCTTTTTTTATAAATAAAACTTTAAAGGATATGGTCTGAATCTATTTATTGTTCAATTTGCTTACGTAGATCCTGTGTAACCCTGCGCATAGCTGTCTGTCCTGATAAATCTGATGAAGATCTGACAGCGTGAGAGCATGCTGCTCCTGGTTGTACAGATCAGAGAGGAGAAAAAAAAACATCCAAGTCTTCAGGGAGGGCAGATCACACAGGCTGTACTGCACTTGGCAGTGTACAGGGAGCAAGGGGAATCACACACTCCTCATCATCAGTGTCTGCCAGTTCTAAGGAGAAGCCATCATGACAGCAGCAGCCTGGACACACAGACATTGCATTGGATTTAACATCCCACACAAGATGTGATCAACTGGAGAACAAGCGATTTCTCGTTTGTCGACTGACTGCTGGAAGTTTCACACAGGCCTAATATCGGCAGTGAATGTTTCTGCCTACTGATAATAGAACCTAGGGCTGTGCGATATGGCCAAAAAATATAATCTCTATTTAAATCCTTTTTTGTGCTAATTATGATGGGTATTGTAGTAAAGGCATAGTAATAGGGGCCTAGTAGTAACAATAGTAGTGGGAGTACTAGTATCAGGAATGGAAGCAGTAGTGGGACTACTAGTATCAGGAATAGTAGTAGCAACAGTAGTGAGGAGCAGTATTGGGAGTAGTAGTATCAGGAATGGGGGTAGTAGAAGCAATAGTAGTGAGGAGCAGTATTGGGAGTAGTAGTATCAGGAATGGGGGTAGTAGAAGCAATAGTAGTGAGGAGCAGTATTGGGAGTAGTAGTATCAGGATTGGGGGTAGTAGAAGAAATAGTAGTGAGGAGCAGTATTGGGAGTAGTATTATCAGGAATGGGGGTAGTAGTAGCAATAGTTGTGAGGAGCAGTATTGGGAGTAGTATTATCAGGAATGGGAGTGGTAGTAGAAGCAATAGTAGAGGGATCAGTATTGGGAGTAGTATTATCAGGAATGGGGGTAGTAGTAGCAATAGTTGTGAGGAGCAGTATTGGGAGTAGTAGTATCAGGAATGGGGGTAGTAGTAGCAATAGTTATGAGGAGAAGTATTGAGAGTAGTATCATCAGGAATGGGGGTAGTAGAAGCAATTGTAGATGGATCAGTATTGGGAGTAGTAGTATCAGGAATGGGGGTAGTAGTAGCAATAGTAGTGAGGAGCATTATTGGGTGCGGGTGCGCTGACCTGCAGAAGGAACAGCTTGCCTAGAGCGCCACTCCTTCCCCTGCAGCTTAGAGGGCACTTTTTTTGAAAATCGAATTTACACATTGATTAATCAAATTAATTCGATTAGTCGCCCAGCCCTGACAGGATCATTAGAAGAAATACTATACATATGAAAGCCTAGAAAGCCTGTCCAGCCTTAGAAATAGTTCTTGGACTGTGGGATATCCCTTATGGTGACAATATCCATTGATTATGCCATCAGCAATCTCCTCTACAATTAGGCTGTGTTTGATGCAATCATTTGCACTGAAGTTGTTAAAGGGGTATTCCGCTTGAAATTTACTTTTAATATGTTGCTGCCCTGGGTGATAACATAAACAGCCTATTCTCACAATTGCGTGTACCTCCCATGTCCTCCTACTTCATCTTCAGGTCCTGGCTGAGCGATCCCGCCTCCGCTCCCGAAACATACTTGTCTAGCAGTATAAGCCCGATTAGCCAATCACTGACCGAGACAGGACAGCGTCATGGCCAGTGATTGGCCGAGCAGGCTGCCATTGCCAGATTAGTTCGTCTGGGAATTGGAGGCGGAATTGCTCAGCCGAGACCCAAAGATGACGTAGGGGAGCGAGGAAAGGTAACTAATAGACTATTTGTTAAAGGAGAAGTCCGGGAAATTTTTTATTAAAGTATTGTATTGCCCCCCAAAAGTTATACAAATCCCCAATATACACTTATTACGGGAAATGCTTATAAAGTGTTTTTTTTTCCTGAACTTACTACTGCATCAAGGCTTCACTTTCTGGATATTATGGTGATGTCACTTCCTGGATAACATGGTGATGTCACTTCCTGGATAACATGGTGATGTCACTTCCTGGATAAACATGGTGATGTCACTTCCTGGATAAACATGGTGATGTCACTTCCTGGATAAACATGGTGATGTCACTTCCTGGATAAACATGGTGATGTCACTTCCTGGATAAACATGGTGATGTCACTTCCTGGATAAACATGGTGATGTCACTTCCTGGATAAACATGGTGATGTCACTTCCTGGATAACATGGTGAGGTCACGCCCCGACTCCCAGAGCTGTGCGGGCTGTGGCTGCTGGAGAGAATGATGGCAGGGGGACACTGAGGGACACAGGGCACTGGAGGGACACTGAGCATCCCTCTGCCATCATCCTCTCCAGCAGCCACAGCCCGCACAGCTCTGGGAGTCTGGTCGTGACATTACCATGTTATCAAGGAAGTGACATCACCATGTTATCCAGGAAGTGAAGCCTTGATGCAATAGTAAGTGCAGGGGAAAAAGCACTTTATAAGCATTTCCTGTAATAAGTGTATATTGGTGATTTGTATAACTTTTGGGGGGCAATTCAATACTTTAAAAATTTTCGCTGGTCTTCTCCTTTAATGGATATTATATAGATATTATAGAAACAGAATGTTAATAGAAGCAGAACTGACAACAAGTATTTCTGTCCATCGCTATGTACTCTTCATTGTACTTTGACTATTGAAGTAGATTCTCCTTTCTCGGGCGTCTTATTGGGGGACACAGACACCATGGGTATAGGCTGCTGTCACTAGGAGGCTGACACTAAGAAAAAATAAAACAAGTCGGCCCCTCCCAGCAGGCTATACCCGCCCACTGGCACTGAGCTAATCCAGTTTAGCTTAGTGTCAGTAGGAGGCAGATGCAGGTCTGGTTGCTCCAGATCATCTCTGCTACTTTCTATTACTAACAACCCCTTTTTTCCTTACAGGTTGGGCACGGTGAGTAATCTAGACTCACCCTGATCCCACTCCCCAAGTGACCAGGGAACAGACCCTAAATATAGAGGGACTGTCTACCCTAGGTCACCTACGGCCGGACTCAGCGCCCAGGACACAGACCTGCTCAGCTGTCTGTCTCCTCATTGCGGATCTCACTCCGCCAGCCCCTGCACCCTCAGCCTCCCAGAGTTGAGCGTTCAGCGTGGCACAGTGCCGGCAGAAGACCAGAAGACATCGGAACGGTGAGTTTCTGGTCTCGGCGGGCCTTCGCTGTGTGCGCTCGTGCTTGCCGCCACCCCGACCCCGGCGCGCGCCCGACTCTCCCGCCGGCTGTAGCGCCCAGGTCCTGCCCCTCCTCGGCCACCCCTCCACCTGGGCCTGGTACCGGAGGATACTGGGTCCCTCTGGTCCCGAGCGGCAGCTTGCTGGTTTTCTCCGGCGGCGTTCGCCGCACTCCAGTCCCGGCGCCATTCCGGTTCGGGCGCCTGTTTGAATTTCCCGCGCGCGCGCGGTCCGGCGCGGTGACGTCACTGCGCTGAGGACGCCGCGCCAGTACTTGCGCGCGGGCAGGCGCGGTGACGTCACTGCGCTGAGGACGCCGCGCTTCCTCATTCCCGCGCGTCGGCTCCAGGATACAGGCTTCCGGTCCACTCGCCGTCACTGTACCCTGCTCTGCAGCCGTTTCTGCCGGTCTTTACGCCGCTGCTCCTGCTTCATCTTCAGGACGCTTGAATCTCCCGGGTAAGCCCTCTGGGTTTCTTTACTTTACGTTACTGTCTGTTTGCTGCCGGCTCACTGGATTTCTATTCTCCCCCTGCAGCTTGTCACCAGTCTCCGGGTACTCTGCTGGAATCCTTCCACACGACACCTTTTTTTCTTAAGCTGTCTACCTAGGAGATTGCACTTGTGTTTTTTTTCTCTTTATATGCATTATGTCTGAGTCAAGGTCTGACTCCTCTCGCCGTCAGCAACCTCCCCCTTCTTCTGTTACTTATTATTTCTGTTCATCCTGTAACACTAAATCTTCTTCTGGCCATTCTCAGCCACTCTGCACTGCTTGCTCCATGCAGTCCTGCTCTTCTCAGTCCCTTGCACAGGATCCCCCTCCTTCCCAGGAGTCGGATGAGCCAGCTCCAGCTTGGGCGCGTTCCCTCTGTCATTCTGTCTCTCAGATGGCTGAGCTTTCCCAGTCGGTCGCGGCCGCCCTCGACCGTCTATCCGCTTCCGCGGCAGCTCAGGCTCGCCCTCTCCCTTCCACCAGTCGCTCCGGTCGGAGTCATTCCCGTAAACGCCTTCGGGCGGCCTCTTCCCGGTCGTCTTCAGGCTCCCCTAGGTCGAGTCTGGCTCCTGCCCACATCTCCCCAGCTAGGCGGTCTCATTCTCCTGGAGACCAGTCGGATTCTGAGGGGGCTTCCGCCTCTGACTCAGAGGATCCTCACATGTCTGCCACGGTGGATAACCTCGTGGCCGCCATCCGTGATACCTTCCAGTTGAAGGATTCAGCGGATCCTCCTCCATCCGGGGAGGTCTGTTTCGACAGGAGCGCCCTCCGTGTCCGTAGCTCTTTTCCAAGCCACAAGGAATTTGACGCTTTACTCACCAAGAACTGGAAGTCCCCGGATAAAAAGTTTGCCAAGCCCAAACGCTTGGACACCTTGTATCCGTTTTCGCAGGACCTTGTGTCTCTCTGGTCCTCCCCCCCTTCTGTGGATCCTCCAGTTTCCCGTTTGACTAAGGCCACTACGCTTCCCCTTGACAATGTGGCTTCCTTCAAGGATTCCACCGATAGACGGGTGGAAGCCTTGGCTAGGTCGGCTTTCGAGGCCTCCGGATCCTCCCTTTTGCCCACCTTTGCCTCCACGTGGGTTTCCAAGGCGATATCGGTGTGGGCTAAACAACTGAGGGACGGTCTTCTTTCTGGGGCGCCCCCTGATGACCTGGCTGACCTTACTCAGCAGATACAGGATGCGGCCCAGTATATCTGTCTAGCTTCCTTAGACTCCGCAGCCAGCTCAGCCTTCGCTTCAGCTAATATTGTGGCCATACGTCGTTCCCTATGGCTCCGTGAGTGGCGGGCTGACCCGGCCTCTAAGAGGTCTCTTACCAGTCTTCCTTTTGCAGGTTCCCGTCTTTTTGGGAAACGCTTGGACGAAATAATTTCTGACGCTACCGGAGGTAAGAGTACCAGTCTTCCCCAGCAGCGCCCGAAGCGTCAGGATACCCGACGCAAGCCGGGTTCCTTTCGCTCCTTTCGGTCGCTCCCGCCTGCCCCCTCCACTAAAAACGCGGGCTCTCAAAACAAGAGGACTGGTTTCCCCAGGAACCGTCCTTCCTGGCAATCCAGGTCGAACTCCTTCCGGCCCCCCTTCAAGTCAGGCGCTCCCAAGACCGCCTCCTCCTGAAGGTTTCCCCCCGTGCGACTCCCCGCTGGTGGGCGGCCGTCTCCTGCATTTCCAGGAGGCATGGCTCTCCCATGTCGAGGACGCCTGGGTGCGGGACGTGGTTTCTCGGGGCTACAAGATAGAGTTTTCCTCCATTCCTCGCGACCGTTTCTTCCCTTCTCGCCTGCCTCGGTCTCCCTCCCTGGCGGCCGGGTTCTCTCAGGCCCTCCAGTCTCTCCTCAACAAGAGAGTTGTCGTCCCCGTTCCTTCCTCCCAACGGTTCCGCGGTTTCTATTCAAACCTTTTTGTAGTTCCGAAGAAGGACGGCTCGGTGCGTCCAATCTTGGACCTCAAGCGACTGAACCGCCACGTCCGGCTATCTCATTTTCGGATGGAGTCTCTGCGTTCTGTCATCGCGTCCCTGGAGCCGGGAGAGTTCCTCTCCTCGGTGGACATCCAGGACGCGTATCTCCATATTCCGATTTTTCCCTCCCACCAGCGTTTTCTTCGCTTCGCCATCGGATCGGACCACTTTCAGTTCGTGGCCCTACCTTTCGGCCTGGCCACGGCCCCTCGTGTCTTTACAAAGACCATGGCGGCTGTCATGGCTCTTTTACGGTCCCGGGGGATTTCAGTAACACCCTACTTGGACGACATTCTGGTCAAAGCCCCGTCCCGGGACCAGAATTTGGAAAGCCTCCGGATAACGTTGGACACTCTCTCTCGTTTCGGGTGGCTCCTCAACCGACCCAAGTCTTCCTTGACCCCCTCCCAGTCCATTGTGTTTCTGGGGATGAGGTTGGACTCGCTTCAGGCTCGGGTTTTTCTCCCGGAGGACAAGCTGGTGTCCCTTCGCTCCGGGGTTCGAGCCCTTTGCAGTCATCGCCCGGTGTCCATTCGATTCTGCATGAGGGTGCTGGGGAGGATGGTGGCCGCAATAGAGGCAGTGCCTTTTGCGCAGTTCCACTCTCGTCCCCTTCAGCTATTCCTTCTGGCGCAGTGGGACAGGTCTCTTCCTTCCCTGGATCGCCGGGTCAGTCCCCCTGCTCGTCTTCGGAGGGATCTCCAATGGTGGCTCCAGTCTCAGAGCCTCTCCATCGGTCGCTCATTCCTGCCCATCCACTGGCAGATAGTGACCACCGACGCCAGCCTGCAGGGCTGGGGAGGAGTGTGGCACACTCTCACCGCGCAGGGGACTTGGTCGCCGCAGGAGTCTCGGCTTCCTATAAACATACTCGAACTACGGGCCATCAGGCTCTCTCTCCTGCACTGGCAGGCGCAGCTCCGAGGTCTCCCCGTTCGTGTACAGACAGACAATGCCACCGCGGTGGCGTACGTGAATCATCAGGGCGGCACCCGCAGCAGGGCCGCCATGGCGGAAGTGGCGCTGATCCTCTCCTGGGCAGAGGTAAACGTGTTGGCCCTGTCGGCTGTCCACATTCCGGGGGTGGACAATTGGATGGCCGACTACCTAAGCCGCGCACGTGTGGACCCAGGGGAATGGACCCTGCACCCCGAGGTGTTCTCCCAGATCTGTCTCAGATGGGGAACGCCCGACGTGGATCTGATGGCATCCCGGATCAACCGACGTCTGCCGAAGTTTGTCTGTCGGACGCGGGACCCTCAGGCTCTGGCGTCAGACGCTCTGGTGATTCCTTGGCGGCAGTTCCGCATGCCTTACATTTTCCCTCCCCTCCCGCTCCTTCCACGGGTCCTGAGAAAAATCAAGGCGGAAGGGGTTCCAATCATCTTGGTGGCTCCGGACTGGCCTCGCCGCGCCTGGTACGCGGATCTAGTGAACCTCGCCGTCGACGCCCCCTGGCGTCTGCCCGACCGTCCGGATCTTCTAAGTCAAGGCCCGATCTGCCACCCGCATTTCGCGTCGCTTCGTTTGACGGCGTGGCTGTTGAAACCTGGGTCCTGAAATCCCGGGGTTTCTCGGACGCGGTCGTCAGGACCATGATCGGGGCGCGGAAGTCGTCTTCTGCCAGGATTTACTATCGCTGTTGGAAGGCCTACCTCCGTCATTGCGAGGCCTGCGCGGCGCACCCGCTTTCCTTTTCGGTGGCCCGGCTCCTCGCCTTCCTCCAGGCAGGACTGGAGTCAGGCTTATCCCTTAGTTCCCTTAAGGGTCAGGTTTCCGCGCTTTCTGTTTTTTTCCAGAGACCCTTGGCTTCGATCTCTCAGGTGAAGACCTTCCTTCAGGGGGTGGCACATCTTGCCCCCCCTTATCGTCGTCCAACTACCTCCTGGGACCTAAACCTGGTTTTGGATGCTTTGCAGTCTTCTCCATTTGAACCCCTCAGGGACGTGCCCCTGTCTATTCTCTCCTTCAAGGTGGTCTTCCTGGTGGCCATCACGTCGATTCGACGAGTATCTGAGTTGGCCGCTCTTTCTTGCCGCCCTCCCTTCCTGGTTTTTCATCAAGACAAGGTGGTGATGCGGCCTGTGGCCTCATTCCAGCCCAAGGTCGTGTCGCCTTTTCACCTCAATGAGGATATTATCCTCCCCTCTTTCTGTCCCGCCCCCTCTCATCCGAGGGAGCGGGCGCTCCACCACTTAGACGTGGTTCGCGCCTTGCGCATCTACCTTGCGCGGACTAAATCGTTTCGCACTTCTGACTCCCTTTTCATCATCCCTGAGGGTCCTCGCAAGGGATCGGCGGCGTCCAAGGCGACCCTTGCCCGCTGGATTCGTTCTGCTATCTCTCGAGCTTACAGTGGTAAGGGGAAGGCTCCTCCTTTCGGAGTCTCGGCTCACTCCACTCGGTCGGTCGGGGCTTCCTGGGCTATCCGGCATGGGGCTTCGGCCCTTCAGGTGTGTAAGGCCGCCACCTGGAAGTCTCTGCATACCTTCTCGAAATTTTACCGGGTGGACACCTTTGCATCGGCTGATGCGAGCTTGGGCCGCTTGGTCTTGCAGGCAGCGGTGGCTTCTTCCCCTTAAGTTCTTCTCTGCTCTTTCCCTCCCAAGGGACTGCTTTGGGACGTCCCATGGTGTCTGTGTCCCCCAATAAGACGCCCGAGAAAGGAGGAGTTTTTACTCACCGTAAACTCTCTTTCTCGTAGTCTTCATTGGGGGACACAGCACCCACCCCTTGTTGTCTGTGTTGTTGTTGCCGTTTGGCCTGTGTTTTCAGACCTTGAGGTGGACTTTGGTTTTTTTCCTTTTTTCCTTCGGCTCCTCCTACTGCTTTTCACTACTGGATTAGCTCAGTGCCAGTGGGCGGGTATAGCCTGCTGGGAGGGGCCGACTTGTTTTATTTTTTCTTAGTGTCAGCCTCCTAGTGACAGCAGCCTATACCCATGGTGTCTGTGTCCCCCAATGAAGACTACGAGAAAGAGAGTTTACGGTGAGTAAAAACTCCTCCTTTTTCCCTGTGAAGCCGTTACTCGCCCCGTACAAGCACCCGAAGCCTTACAGCTGGACGTGTTAGCGGTTCAATAAGAATGTTAGTTAAAAAAGAAAATTTACCAGGCTACGCTAAACTAACAAAAACAAACGAAGGAAAAAGTGCGCTCCAAACTGGGGCGGCCTATGCCAAAATCAACAACGTCACGGCACGTTCACACCGACACATGATGCCAGAGAAACAGACCTCACACACATCCCTAATGCCCACAGGGTAATCCTGTTCTAAATCCTTTAAAATGATTGTTGGGTAAGGGAGTGGCCGGTAAGAAATACTGTTGAGATACTATAACAGGATGAGACTGGAACAGATTGAGAAATACCCATCACGTACACAACTAGGAAGTGCAGACTTTTGATCTGTTGTAATAACAACGTAAGTGAGTGGCACATATCCACCTGGCATAATCAGAAGGAAAAAAAGAGATGTATACTCTACCGGGTGTTGATGCCAGGGCGGCTTTAAAATTTTTTGCTCTGTTACACGGAATTATACATTTAAAGTGAGTATTGGAAGTGTCAAGTAATGGGTCAATGATGCTGATCTATTACCATCTGCAATGAGTGTCAGGACTCTAAACACTAAGTTTAGCCAGTCCCCCTGATATTTTTCGAATGTGCGTTATTACATCATACTCAGAGCAGCAGACATGGTCAGACAAATGATACCATTTCCAAATTTCTAAAATCCTAATTTCCATCCAAGCTCAAGAGTTCTAGACATTGGGTTGAGCTGCAGCATGCATGCCTCCTTCCTCCCCTCCTTTCTCCTATCTATCTGCTAACATCTCTGAGCATGATCCCAAGCTCAAAGATTGCCTGTAAGAGAACTCTACTAAGCCAGAACTACAGTGACACCATACACAGTAAGGGTCTGTTCACAGTGAGCAAATTTGGTGGAATCCCACCTGCCTCAGTGTCGAACAGTGTGTCTATGGGAGGGCTTGCATGACTCCGCTCTCCGCTCAAAGAATTGACATGTCAATTCTTTAAGGTGAGAGTGGATGAGAGCGAGCCCTCCCATAGACACATTATTTGACACTGAGGCAGGTGGGATTCCACCAAATTTGCTCACTGTGAACAGACCCTTAAGCAGAGTAGGACATAGACAGCGCCATATACTGTGTAGTGGCCATTCTGGTATACTGCAGCTCAGCTCTCATTCACTTTATTGGTAGCTGAACTGCAGTAATCCAGTTTGACCAATACACAATGTAGGGAGCAGCCTGCCCCTTGCTCTGTTTTCCTGTGTGTGGAGGCACCACATCTGGGGTAAACATCAGATCAGCGGGAATGTTGGGTGTTTGCATCTCAACGATAGGATATTGATGACCTATCTTGACGGGTCAATAATAAATATTACTTGAAAAACCACTTTAATTTTCCTTCTGGTGGGGATGAGGGGAGTGGGACACTTGTTAGGTCTCAAACGGGACATCCTAATCAAAAAAGGTTCCCCTTTAAGGCTATGTTCAAACACTGTATAACAACAGCCATTGCTTAGTAACGGCTGTTGTTATACTGTCTGTTCGTTCCTGCGGCCGTCAGAGCTTTGACAGCCGCAGGAGCATTTATTTCTATACAGCCCATTGCCCACTGATCTCCATACACACCACAATTGAACAGACCGCATCCGTGTAAGCATAGAAAATGAACAACAGACAATCATTATTTGGCACGGCCGCACCAAACAATGACCGCATGGAACGGGCGGTATTGCATTGATTTCAATGCAATGCCGCCCAGGCTGAAAAGAACGGCCGCTGTTTTAATTGAAAACAGCGTCCGTTCTTTTAAAAAAATAATACATTGTGTGAACATATCCTAAATGTGATTAAATTAGATGCATAAAATAAAAAGGTTGGCATTGCTATAAAAGAAGAAAAAAAAAAAGACAACAAAAGTAATAAAACCTGTTACTTGTTTCTGGCCAATAGTTAGTTAATTCCCATCCACAACTCATACAGAAGACGTTCCCTATCAGCTATGCTCACCGCACTGAACCAGATCCAAGTGTAGGGTTCACTGAACCCTATGAATAGCGGAGCGGGAAGGAAGCGTACACATGGCCGAGTTTATGAGTTCATCTTATGTTCCGTATCAGCTGTGGTCAATAGCAGTGAACTGGATCAGAGAAGAAGAAGAAAGGGGGAGATGACAGCTGAACGGGAATCCATCATATTTATCAGATGTAGAGTAATAATACACAGGGTCATCATTACAGAGATACAGACAATACTGAGCGCTGCCAGGGGAAGGTTATTACAAGATACATATCAAATCCCCAAAGCTACAGCAGAGGTGGTCCCCAATAAGGTATGGATAGCGTTCTCTATTTAGTGGCTAGGCTTATGCTGCGTTGACACGAAGCGATAATTCGCCCAATCGATCGTTTACCGATTTTGAAGCAACGATTTGGTTTTTATAATGATCAGCATTTAAACGAATAAATCATTAGAAAATTCGTAAGAAAAAAAAGCTATTGCAATCGTTTTTAAGATCGCTTAAGCCCATCTTTCACATAGGGTGAATCTGTGAAAGACTGTTTACGTGAAGCGATCTGCAAATTTTTAGCGAACGACGATTTAAGAACATGTTGAAAGATCAAAATGAACGATTTCTCGCACGCCGCTTGATCGTTTGCTTTGTTTACACGGAACGATTATCGCTCAAATGCGATCGTTATTGCGATAATTCAACCGATAATCGATCAGTGTAAACGCAGCCAAAGTACAGGCCATCAGTGTGTGTTAGGCGGCAGACCACTGGGGTGGGTACCTTAACCCTTTAAGGACATGGCCCATTTTCGTTTTTACGGTTTCGGTTTTTCCTCCTTGTGTTTAAAAGGTCATAGCACTTGCATTTTTCCACCTAGAAACCCACATGACCCCTTATTTTTTGCGTCACTAATTGTACTTTGCAATTACAGGCTGAATTTTCGCATAAAGTACACTGCGAAACCAGAAAAAAATTCGAAGTGTGGTGAAATTGAAAATAAAAACGCATTTCTTTTATTTGGGGGAAATGTGTTTTTACGCCATTCACCCTGGGGTAAAACTGACTTGTTATGCATGTTCCTCAAGTCGTTACGATTAAAACGATATATAACATGTATAACTTATATTGTATCTGATGGCCTGTAAAAAATTCAAACCGTTGTTAACCAATATACGTTCCTTAAAATCGCTCCATTCCCAGGCTTATAGCGCTTTTATCCTTTGGTCTATGGGGCTGTGTGAGGTGTAATTTTTTGCGCCATGATGTGATCTTTCTATCGGTACCTTGATTGCCCATATACGTCTTTTTGATCGCTTTTTATTAAATTTTTTCTGGATTTGATGCGACCAAAAATGCGCAATTTTGCACTTTGGGATTTTTTTGCGCTGACGCAGTTTACCGTACGAGATCAGGAATGTAATTAATAGTTCGGGCGATTACGCACGCGGCGATAGCAAACATGTTTATTTATTTATTTATTTTTTTACTTTTATTTAAAACCTGGGAAAAGGGGGGTGATTCAGACTTTTATTAGGGGAGGGGATTTTTACTATTAACAACACTTTTTTTTTTTTTTTTTACACATATACTAGAAGCCCCCCTGGGGGACTTCTAGTATATACACTGTGATCTCTCATTGAGATCTCTGCAGCATAGATATGCTGCAGAGATCCATGAGATCGGCACTCGTTTGCTTTCGGCTGCTGCAGCCGAAAACGAACGAGTGCCGAGCCGAGGACGGCGCCATCTTGGACGCGTCCCCGGCCGGCATCAGTAACGGAGATCGCTCCTCCGGGACCAGGTCCCGGAGGAGCGATCTCCCCCACTAGACACCAGGGAAACGTTGCCTCCGGTAATCGGAGGCAGCTGTCAACGTTGACAGCTGCCTCCGATTAGCTAATTAGCGGGCACGGCGATCAGACCAAGCCCGCTAATAGCGGCGGTCCCGGGCTACACGCGGCACCCGGGATCACGGCACTTCAAAGCGGGGCCGCCGCGCGGCCCCGCTTTGAAGTGCAAGGGAGGACATAGGACGTACCGGTACGTCCTATGTCCTTAAGAGGTTAAAGGGGTACTCCAGCGCGGGGGCACTTTTGCGCTGGGACCGGGGACGAGGTGGCCGAGGGAAAAGATGAGAGGCCAAGGGATCCCGCCTCCTTCACTGAGTGGCTGAGCGGACCTGAGACGTCACGTCTCGGGCCCACGTCAGACACCCTGAAGCGGCCGGTAACCGGGCACCGGAGTGCCGTGATGCGGGACCCGCCGCTGGAACCGGGGAGGTGAGTGGACGTCTTTTCCCTCGGCCACCTCGTCCCCGTTACCAGTGCAAAAGTGCCCCCACGCTGGAGTACCCCTTTAAAGGCAAAGGTAAGAAGATTACCAGTAATCACAATGTGCAGGAGCCTAATAAATAATAGATGTATTTTTCTGGTCCCAAGTTAATAGGATATGGAGCTCAAGACAAGAGAAGGGGCTAGACGGGCAGGTCAGAATACCTCCAAAAGGGCAGGTATTGTGGGGTGTAATGGAGAACACACAGCTTACAGGACTTAAAGTGAATGTACCATCAGGTACATTCGCTTCAAGTGGTCCACATGAATAGGTCGTGCATGAATAGAACGGCGCCGATGCGGCGGTCCTTTTTTTGTGAACCGCGGCCTGATTCCCACACATGGCGTTTGTCTAATTACCGGGCACTGAAGGTGGGCCGGCCCGCCCCCAGTGGAAGGAAAGCCCCGCCCCTCTATGACACAGCTTAATTAGAATAATAATTTTAAAAAAAAAAAGGTACCACGGCACCGGCTTCACCGCACCAGCACCGTTCTATTCATGTGCAACACTTAACGCGAACATACCTGTCCTTTCAACAGATTTTTAAGAAACCTGCCTGATTTGGTTAGGGGTTTTCCGATTAACAAAAAAAAAAAACTTGTCACCTATTCACAGGACGAGTATGAAATTGCAGGGGGTTCCGACTTCCGTGTCCCCCAGGGATCTCTCTATCAGCAACTGCACTATGCCAGTAAGAGGCGAGTGCCATACTCTGCTCTCTACTATGCCGTGCCAATAAAAGTGTACTGGACTCAACAAGCTGCCACCCAACACACACAAACGGACACACACTTCCTGTGTTCTGTCCTGGTCTCGGTTACTAAGGACAGACTGAGCCTAACAACAAGCAGAGAACAGCAGACTGCAGGAAACTGGCACGTAGCAGTAAAGAAGTAACTTACAAATATGTTACAGATCACACAGGTCATCAAATGGTGACAAGTTTTATGAAACAATAGTAACCATTTAAAGGTTCTTCTGCTAACAACTTGACGCCAGATACCATGCGACGCCCTTCTGATGGATAACCTGTTTCATACATACAAAGGAAGCGTTGCAGAAGTTGGATGCACCTATGACCTATATTCATGTTTCCCCAGGACTAAGGGCCCTAGGGCTACATCAAACTTCCTTAGCCAATAATATAAACAACCCCGCTAACCAGTGGTCCAGAAAGGTTGTACCCCATGATGTGTGCCAGCTCTCTACGCTCTGCAGAAGGTGGCATCCTCTATTAAGACTTATAATCTGTGCCGGATACAGATGAAAGTAGACAGGTAACCACATCAATAACTCTGAACAATGACTGGCAACCTGTAGGGAAAGTAAACGAAAAATCTACTCTACTCTTTGGCAATAATGTCAGATTAAAGACGTTTTGGGCAGAGCGCCATCCTAAACTACCGAGGCCTCAAATTAACCAGATGAGCGTAAAAGGTGAATTATTAGGCTGAGACTTGTAATACGCTGGGAGAGAACAATGATTATAGGTTGTAATGGTCCAAATGGAGTAGGTCTTGCCTAAGTGACTCTTATTGCGGATCTGGCAGCAGGTGCCATACCCATTCATTTCATTTATAGATGGAGCATTACGTACTGTATATAAAACAGCTCACATCTGGAGTATACTCGCCCGTCCACAGCTGCCACTCTGTAAGGCCTTAAAGGGAAACTCCAGCTAAATATTTTTTCTTTCAGATCAACTGGTGCCAGAAAATTGTAATTTACTTTTATTAAAAAATCTCAAGTCTCATTACTGCTGTTATAGATATAGATATGTGGGACATACAGCAGCTGGTAGGTACTGGATTTTTTTTTTAATAGAAGTACATTACAAATCTTTGGCGCATTCTGACATCAGTTGATCTGAAAGAATTTTTTTTTATATTTTTTTTTTGCTGGAGTTGCCCTTTAATGCCTACCCTTTACACTGATGATAACTACACACAATTCCTTGCTGTCAGTTCCCCTTTAACCATGTACAGGAGCCAGAGGGAGTGATTTCTGACATTTTTTCATCCCTGAGTTTGAAGATTTACTTTTTTTATTTTTTATTTTCCCATCAACAAAGCCCCATGAGTTGTATTATTAAAAAAAAAAGTAATTCAGGATTATAAAAACCTGCTTTCTTCCACATACAGCATCGCTCTCTCTTTGCACACGGTTAGTTTAGTTCCATTGAAGTGAATGAAGACAAGCCGTTATACCACATACAACCTGAGGACAAGGGTGGCGCTGTTTATAGATGAAAGCAGCAATGTTTTTATAATCCTGGATAACATCTAAGAGTTGCACATGAATAGAACGGCACAGGGAAGCCGATGGTGCCGTCCTTTTTTGGACTGCGGCCTGGTTCCTGCACCCGGCGGCAGTCTATTACAGAGCACCGGCCCAGGCTGAATCACTTGAGGAAGGCCCGTCCGCCCCCAATGGGAGGGAACCCCCACTCCTCTATAACGCAGCTTCATTGATTTTAATGGAGGCGTGTCACAGAGGGGAGGGCAGAACATCACACTGTGGACAGGTGGGCTGATGCTCGGTAATAGACCGGCGCCGTGCTCTGGAACCAGGCCACGGTCCAAAAAATAACCGCACCGTTCTATTTATGTGCAACACTTAAAGCGAATGTTCCTTATAGTACATTCGCTTTAAGAGGTACACCACCCAGAACTCTTGTCATAACCAAAGGTGGTGATCAACAAGCTGAAAGCTAAAAAATTGCAAACAGGCCAGAGCAGGGCAGGAAGGCCTCGATCATGATTTCCAGGATAAAACAATTCAGAGCCCATCAATAGTTGATTGTTTTATCCTGAAAAATCTCTTTAGGGTCAGTTCACACGTACAGACTCGCAGCGTAAATCTTGCTGCGAGTCTGTCAGTTTACTGTCACAACATACTCGCAGCTGTCTGAACAACCGCTGCAAGTATGTAATTCTGCCGGCCCCTTAACCCCTTCTGCTGCCGCCCGGCTCATGCTCTGTTTACAATACCTCTCCTCGCTGCACGGGGTCACGGCATACTGCTCTTCTGCCCGGCCAATCAGTGGCTGCGGCTGGGCAACACACTGATTGGCCCAATATACACTTATCATGGGAAATACTACTACTACTGCATCAAGGCTTCACTTCCTGGATGACATGGTGATGTCACTTCCTGGATGACATGGTGATGTCACTTCCTGGATGACATGGTGATGTCACGACCCGACTCCCAGAGCTGTGTGGGCTGTGGCTGCTGGAGAGGATGATGGCAGAGGGATGCTCAGTGTCCCCCTGCCATCATCCTCTCCAGCAGCCACAGCCTGCACAGCTCTGGGAGTCGGGTCGTGACATCACCACGTTATCCAGGAAGTGACATCACCACGTTATCCAGGAAGTGACATCACCACGTTATCCAGGAAGTGACATCACCACGTTATCCAGGAAGTGACATCACCATGTTATCCAGGAAGTGAAGCCTTGAAGTAGTAGTAAGTGCAGGGAAAAAAAGCACTTTATGTATATTTCCCGTAATAAGTGTATATTGGGGATTTGTATAACTTTTGGGGGGAAATACTCTAATAAAAATTTTTGCCGGACCTCTCCTTTAACCACAATAAAGTTGCAGCAGGGTTGGACAAATTATTATCTTATTTTGGTGCAATCCTTTATTTTCTGACCAAGTCTGTGCAGCTCCATCCGGATTGTGGAGCTTCTATCCCTCGGACCCTGACACGTTCCTCTGTTATTCCTCCTGGGATTCTACGTATACATTGACAACTGGGTGTTACCATTCCCACCGTCCTCATAGCGGTGAGTGTGCAGGAGGCTCATCCACACAGGAAGTGGTAATATCCAGGAGGAATAACAGAGGCACAGGACCACACAGAGACATAAAGAAGGGGTACCGTGACATAGGGCAGACATGAGGGGGTCCCCGATCTATCAGCAGAGACCACAGAAGCCTTTACACCAGGCATGGGGAAGCTTCGGCCCTCCAGCTGTTGCAAAACTACAATTCCCATCATGCCTGGGCAGCCTTCGGCTGCCCAGGCATGATGGGAATTGTAGTTTTGCAACAGCTGGAGGGCCGAAGCTTCCCCAAGCCTGCTTTACACAACCACATATAACTTTACACCTCACAAATTGCCACAAGACTACAAACTACAACATCCCCGGACAGCGAGGCCCGGGGCATGCTGGGAGATGTAGTTTTTATCACTGATATAACCAATGTGATCGCCTGTCATCTCTAGGACCTCCAGCCTCTGCTCGTGTACTCTTATGACACCTCCCTGGGGTCTCTGCTGTGTAGAGCCCCGTCCTCAGAACAGAACACATGTTACCTCACACACGCGTGTCCGCACCACTTCCGGGTGATGCCGGCGTAGAGAGGGTTAGAGGAGGTCACGTGACCGGACGGGGCGGGGCTCACAATCAGTGCTGCTGCTATGTGGGGAGAGAGGATGAGCAGCAGTGCAGTGGAGAAACCTTCTGCAGTAGGGGCGCACGGCTCCATTGTGCAGAGCATCACTCCCTCAGAATAGTGTGCAGAGCATCACCCCGCAAATGAGTACAAATGCACAGTGAATAAGCTCCTCCCACTCTATCCCGGTCATGTGACCTCCGTTTAACCCTCTCCTGTAATCTGCAGTAAACCCTTCGTACAAGCGGGCGCCACCTAACTAAAGAAGGTGTAGCCCCGACATCTTATAAGTCACGTGTTACTGCTCCAATTCAGGTGTTCAGATCACCATGGTAACCGCGTCCTTAGTCACCGCGTCTTGTAAGGGAAACATGTCTTTGGGTCAGGATGCGAAAGTATAAGACGGCAGCCATTTTACCGGAGACCACAGTACGTATAGGCATAGGGCTGTATCCACGGCAAAATGGCTGCTGCAGTGGAGACATAAAGTTGCTGAGCGTTAGAGAGAAATTCTTTAGTGTTGTTTAACCTGGGAGTGACAGGACAGCTGGTACAGGTAGTTTTATACATGTTTTATACATTTTTTTTTATAAATTCTTTTTTAAATCTCATTTATTGCGGTCTTTAACTTGAACTTTAGCATATGGCACTTATCATGGCAGTAAAGGCTTCTGATGGCTCCTTGAAGACTTCATATTTACATTAAAGTAGACAAAAAAATGTGTTCAGTGTGCACCTATTTGTTTTCAATGGGGAAACATGGCGCAGTTCACACTGTGAAATATTTCTTTCAGCATGCATTTTTTTGGCTATGTTCCCACACAGTATTTTTGCGCAGTATTTTGCAACCGAAACCAGGAGTGGATTGAAAATATAGAAAGGTTATGTTCACACACTGTTGAAATCTAGTGAATGGCCGTCATTTAATGTCAAATAATTACTGTTATTTTAAAACAACAGCCGTTGTTTTTAAATTACGGCCGTTATTTGTCATTAAATGACGCCTGTTTCTCAATTTCAACAGTGTGTGAACAAGTGCTTTTTTCCCTGCACTTACTACTGCATCAAGGCTTCACTTCCTGGATAACATGGTGATGTCACTTCCTGGATAACATGGTGATGTCACTTCCTGAATAACATGGTGATGTCACTTCATGGATAACATGGTGATGTCACTTCCTGAATAACATGGTGATGTCACTTCCTGGATAACATGGTGATGTCACTTCCTGAATAACATAGTGATGTCACTTCCTGGATAACATGGTGATGTCACTTCCTGGATAACATGGTGATGTCACTTCCTGGATAACGTGGTGATGTCCCTTCCTGGATAACATGGTGATGTAACTTCCTGGATAACGTGGTGATGTCACTTCCTGGATAACATGATGATGTCACTTCCTGGATTACGTGGTGATGTCACTTCCTGGATAAAATGGTGATGTTACGTCCTAACTCCCAGAGCTGTGCGGGCTGTGGCTGCATGGACCAATCAGGAAGTGAGAATCAGAGCTGTGCAGGAGGACAGTGACAGAGACTTCCCTATACAACAGTGTGAGTGGCAGAGTGTAAGTGCAGGCACAGTATAGCAGCATTGTGTATAGCTGAGTGTGAGTGCAGGGACATTAAAGCAGGAATGGAGAGGATAGGAAACACAAGGGCTGATATAGACTGCAGGGAGTATGAAGGAATGAGCAGGACATATGTGGGCACATACATGCAGCACTCTCTGTCCGGGGAGAGAGGGGTTACAGCTATGGAGAGATTACCTCCACAGTCCTGTCCTCCGATGTAAGCCCCAGCCTGAAGTGGATCTGCTATGATTTGGAAGGTGAGGGAGAATTCCTGGGTCAGAGTATAGGGCTGTAGACCCCGCTATGCAGACCATGTCTCTCCCCCACTCCCCCTTCCACCCAGTACAGGGAGCTCTTAAACCAAAGCAATGCTCTTAAACCAAGTTACAATTTTGAAAAACTGTGAGCTCTTTTTGCAAAACACTTTCAATCCAAGTTACTCTTAAACCGAGGTACCACTGTATTTTAAATCTAAAATACTATAGTCTGTGTTCCCACAAGAATGGTGTATTATAATTAAAATAAATAAAAGTTAAATTTTAGAAGCACTATCCCTTCCCATTTGCCAATTCTTTGCAGGGGATAATAGTTACACTACATTACATATTATGGATCTATATGGATAAGTATAGGTGTCAATATAGGAATTTTTCCCTGCTCTTTCCCTCCCTTAAAGGGATGGTTCACCAAAAAATATTTTCTTTCAAATCAACTGGTCATAGCAAGTGCCAGAGATTTGTAATTTTGATTTGTTTTATTTTATAATGGAAAAACAGATGAAAAAAAACGCAGTGTGAACCTAGCCTTAAACGAGGTATTCCTATGTCTACTATCACAGGTAAACCTGTTGGGCTCGTCATACAAGTACATGCATACATTCGCTTTGTTAAACCTAGGCAATGAGCTGTCAACAAGGGGGTGAGAAGAGCGGCATATCGGGAGGAGGAGGCAAGTGTGCTAAAGGATTTATAACAATACTTACCATGATGAGTTTTACACATATAACTATGATAGTGGAGTGGGAATACCCCATAAATTGTGATTTTTTAAGTATTCTATTTGTCATTTGCAGGACTCAAGAAGACAAAGACATGAATAACTGTGACCTGGAGAAACTTTCCGTGTCTGGGGTAAAACTAGAACCTTCTTTCACTCCAAGCATAACAAGTTACCGGGCAAAAGTGCCCAGCCAGGTATTACAGACTACTGTGGACGCCTGGACTAGTGATGCAGGAGCCTCCTGGACATTGCTGGTGAGTCAGCTGTAAGGATTACTTTTTTCTTAAAGTGTCACTGTCGTTTCATTTTTTATTTATTTTTTTCCAGAAATCCATAGTATAGTCGATTTTAAGAAACTTTGTAATTGGGTTTTTTAGGCAAATATGCCATTATCTGCATTCAAAAAGACTTTCTCTGGCAGCAGAGAACAAAGGATTACACAGTGGGAGCTGTGTGAAAGCCGGTATTCAGAGGTCAGAGAGATCAGTGCTGACTTGAGAGGAGATAGCTCTTCCAGTCTGGAGAGCAGAAAAGGTTTTCTATAGGTATTTGCTTCTGCTCTTGACGGGAATAGCCAGATATCCCTCCAGGGAAGGAAAACCTGTTGCCAAGGGGTGCCTCCCAGTGGGCCAGAATCTTGCTCCACACTGATGAGGGGCAAATACCCCAAAACAGCTGTCAGTAGATGGATGCCTGGCTTTGATAAACCCTTGTCATGTCGCAATACTCACAACTGAGTTAGACTTTGGCCCAAAAGGCCCCCTTCTGGTATTTCTTTATTGATTTCCCAATACTCGCAACCGAGTGGGACTTAATCGGCTATGTACTAGGGATCCCGCCTCCTTCACTGACTGGCTGAGCGGACCTGAGACGTCACGTTTCTGGCCCGCATCAGACACCTGGAATCCCTTTAAGTGTAGCATATCAATAGAACAGTGCTGGTCTATTACCGGGCACTGGCCCGGGCTGAAGCACAGGAGGCAGGCTGGCCCGCCCCCAGTGGGAGGAAACCCCCGCTCCTCTGTGACACGGCTCTATTAGAATCAACGGAGCAGCGTCATAGAGGGGCGGGGTTTTTCTCCCACTGGGGGCGGGCCAGCCTGCCTCCTGTGCTTCAGCCCTGGCCCGATACCTGTGGATAGAACGGCGCCGTACACAGGAACCGGGTCATGGTTCAAATAACGCACTGGCTTCCCCGTGACGGCGCCGTTCTATCCGTCTTTAAAATTAAGAGGATGTACCTGATGATACATCCTCTTTAAGGCCAGCCCTGAGTAGTGGTGTAACTCCCGTGGAGACAGGCCACGCAGCTGCTATGGGTCCTGTGCGGCAGAGCATGGCCTGCCTCCATGGTACTGCCAAGGCCTGGGATGCTGTGAGATTTAAGCCATCCTGTGGGGTGGGTGCCTGGGATGCTGTGAAAGCCGCACCATCCCGAGCGGTGGGGGGAACTGTTGCTGTGAGAGCCCCTCAGGAGCCATGCCTTCTGGGGATGGAGGGCATACACTGCCCCCTAGACACCAGGATTCATGGGGCCATACTGTGTTTTGCTATGGTGCCCCATGAATCCTTGCTAGGCCCCTGGCCCTGACTATGTGCATACAGTAACTGAAATGAAGATAGACTGTATCCTATATCCCTCCTCACTGACAGCTTGTAGGAATGGTCGTTGCCTGTAAATATTGGAGTTCCCTCCTAATAATCTGCTTTGTCTGCTCAGGGAGGCAGCGGCTCGAAGACTGTGACATTGAAGAATGGTCTTAATTCCGTGGTGGTAGAAGTGACTGCTGAAGATGGAACGGCCAAGAAATATACTGTAGAAATCACTAGACTATCTGCAGGTCACGCTTCACTCGAAGGAATCCGTCTGTCTGAGGATCTGGATCTGGCCCCGTCATTTGCTCCAGATGTCTTCGAATATTCATGTACTTCTGTTCAATATCCTCGACCTGTCAGTGAGAATTATTAGTGTGTGATACGCTAGGAGCTGGCGGAGCTGCACATCACTTGTGTATTCCAAAAACATTTAATTTATTGCTTGTTGATGTTTTTTACATTGTGATCTTTGATTTCCTGCAGTAACCGCTATACCTATAAATATGTTATAGGAAATTTATGCTAATTCCTATTGTTCTAGCAGAGTGACGGGGCCATTTCCCCTGCACAGTCTTATATTTCCCCCGTATCACTTGTCACTTCAGGCTTTTAAATGGATTTTCTCTATCCAGGCATTAATAGTGATGATTCCAAATAGTTCCATCTCTCTGGTTACAGGTTTTTCTGCTTATTTTGTTTAATTAATATTATAATCTTAAAGGGGTACTCAGGGAAAAAAAACATTTAAAACAACAGTTGCCAGAAAATAATATAAATTTGTAAATTACTTCTGTTAAAAAATCTCCAGTCTTCCAGTACTTATCAGCTGCTGTATGTCCTGCAGGAACTGCTGTATTTCTTCTAGTATGACACAGTGCTCTCTGCTGCCACCTCTGTCTGTGTCAGGAACTAAGAGGTTTTCTATGGGGATTTGCTACTGTCCTGGATAATTCTTGTCATGGACAGAGGTGGCAGCAGAGAGCATTGTGTTAGACTGGAAAGGACACACCACTTCCTGTAAGACATACAGCAGCTGATAAGTACTGGAATACTGGAGATTTGTAAATAGAAGTAATTTGCAAATATGTATAATCTTCTGACTCCAGTTGATAAAAAAAAAAGGAGTTGATTTCTAGGGTCAGGATATCCTTGCGATAGGCCATCGATACCAAATTAAAGGGGCAATTTTAAGAAACTTTGTAATTGGGTTTATTAGCCGAAAAATGCATTTTTATCATGAAGTGTGAAGCTCTTCCTCCTGTCTTCATGGTTCTCTTATGGAGGGGGAGGGGTGGAGGAAGATGAGGCACCAAAACAGGACAACAAAGAGTTAATTTACAGCTACATCACCGGGCTATCTCCTCTGACAGTCAGCACTGACCTCTCTGACCTCTGAATACCAGCTTTTACACAGGTCCCGCTGTGTAATCCTTTGTTCTCTGCTGGTGACCAATCTTCCTCCTTCTCCCTCCCCTCTCCATAGATTACACAGGACTCGACTGTGGAGTCGTGATTTCCTGATAATGAGCAGTGGATGAGAGAGTGAAGGAGGGGGCCTGGGGAAAGTCTTTCTGAATGCAGATAATGGCATATTTGCCTAATAAACCCAATTACAAAGTTTCTTAAAATCGCCTGGACTATTGATTTCTGCAAAAAGAAAAAAAAAATATGACAGTGGCTCTTTAAGAGATATTTAGAAGCTAGAAAGTTAGACCTTAGTTGTAGATTTGTTGTAGAAGCTAGAAAGTTAGACCTTAGTTGGAGATTTGCAGATCTCATGTATATTGAGCCTTCATTAGATGCATCGCAGCTCTCGGACATAGTTTATGATGCGCATTGTGCAGCGTCCTGCGGAGCCGTACATGAATGATTTCTCCCTATAACAGTAAACCTTCTCTGCCCGTCCCTCTTGGCCGCGTCAGCTCATACAGCCTGGACATTTGCTGCTCTTAATAAGCCTCCTGCAGCTTTCATTTTATAGTATGGTTCTCTCTATAGGTCATTTACCATGTTTAAGACAACACAACAGTTTTGCTATCATCCACTATATCTCTTACCCAGTCATACAGTCAGTACATGCTGGTTATTGTAACTAGATTTACCTAGGTTTTTTTTATTATATAGGAGCTTTGTTTGTAAGGAACTGGGTTTTAGGGACAACTTTAAGTTGAGAGACATAAATTATCCCTGTATGTATAACAAGACCCCCCACACACACACATAAGACTCAATGTGGCGATAATACCAAGATCAGTGCCATCACAGCAAGGCATGTTAAAGCGAATGTACCATCAGTACATTCACTTTAAGTTTTGCACATGGATAGAATGGTGCCGGCAAGCTGGTGCCGCAATCCTTTTTTTGAACAGCAGCCCAGTTCCCTCGGTCGGCGCCATTCTGTTCCCGGGCAGCGGCCAAGGTTGAAACTATGGAGCAATGGAGCCACAACATAAAGGGGCGGGGGTTTAGTCCAACTGGGGGCAGGCCGGCCCACCTCCAGTGCCTCACCCCAGCCGGTGCCCGGGAATAGAACGTCGCTGTACGCGGGAACCGGCAATGGTTCAAAAAAAGGACTGCAGCACCGGCTTCCCCGTGCTGGCGCCATTCTATCCATGTGCAAAACTTAAAGCGAATGTACTGATGGTACATTAGCTTTAACCCCTTAAGGTCAAAGCCAATTTTCGTTTTTGCGCTTTTGCTTTTTCCATTTTATGTTTAAAAGTCCACAGTGCTTGCATTTTTTCACCTAGAGACCCATATGAGCCCTTATTTTTTGTGAAACCAATTGTACTTTGCAATGACAGGCATTATTTTTCCATAAAATATGCTGCGAAACCGGAAAAAAATCATTTGCGCTGTCAAATTGAAAAAAAAAACGAATTTGTTTTGATTTCGGGGTTAAAGGGGGTATACTCACCTGGGACTCATATGAGTATCACCTACATCAAATTGAGGGTTCCCGTTTCTCTCTGGCTTGTTTGTGACTGCCAGAGGGGGTTGTAAAGCTAAAAGAAATAGCATAACTCCCATTGACTTTAATAGGAGTTGTGTAAGTAGGGTAGCCCATAAACTGCACTTATTATGAAATCCTATTTAACTAAAGTAAAAATACTTACTGCTCCCATACATATCTAAAAGTTTCCATGGTAACAGACTACAAGCAAACTGGATGTAGTCTGATCCTATAATCACACTTTCATCTTTCTCTTTCATTCTTGCTGACTGGTCTAGACCGTTGACTGCAGGGTCTCTCTGCTTTATCTTAAAGGTGTTATCCAAGCTCAGAAAAAAACGTGTCTGCTTTCTTCCAGAAAGAATGTCACTCTAGTCCTCACCTTGTGTTTGGTATAGCAACTTTGAAGTGAATGGAGACGTGTAATACCTCACACAACCTGAAGACAGGTGCAGTGCTATTTTCAATAGAAAGCAGCTATATTATTCTAAGCCTGGATAACCCCTTTAATTTTCTAGTAGGCAGCACTGCCCTCCAGGTGGTCACAGACCTCTATAAAGGGCAAATATCGGGTGTATGCTGCCCCAGCTATCTCAGGTGAATAGTAGCTCAGAAAACATTACTATTGTACTATTGTTCCTCAAAGCATTCCCTAGATGATAGATATGACAGCAGCTTTTTTTTACTTATTCCAAGTGTTCACTTAAAGTGTTGTCCAGCGAAAATCTTTTTCTTTCAAATCAACTGGTGCCAGAAAGTTATATAGATTTGTAATTTACTTCTATTAAAAAATCTCCAGTCTTTCTATACTTATCAGCTACTGTATGTCCTGCAGGAAATGTTGCCTTATTTTCAGTCCGACACAGTGCTCTCTGCTGACATCTCTGGCCAAGACAGGAACAGAGCAGGAGAGGTTTTCTATGGGAAATCATAGAAAACCGAGATAGAATTCCTGTTTTGGCCAGAGATGTCAGCAGAGAGCACTGTGTCAGACTGAAAATAAAACATTTCCTGCATGACGTACAGCAGCTGATAAGTACGGGAAGACTTGAGATTTTTTTAATAGAAGTAAATTACAAATCTATATAACTTTCTGTCATCAGTTGATTTGAAAGGAAAAGAGTTTCGCTGGACAACCCCTTTAATATGGCTAATTTCCATTGTACCTGACGTTCGTCCACCAATATTTGGTTGTCTTCTTACTTGCTGGCTTTTATGCTTCTTCATGACATCTCACGTTTTCCCGTTTGTCTTCCCAACTAGGTGCAGTGCCATATTTCCACAGCTGTATCAGCATTAAGCCCGTAATCCAAGACAGTCAGATGAAGGTGACTGTGAATGGAAGAGATGACACTAAAGCCGTCCCAGTCGCACTCGGGGATACAGTCATAGAAGTTCTTGTGCTTTCTGCTGATGGCTCCAATTCACAGGTTATGTAATAAATGGCACGCTCTTGGGTCACATCTGTCTTTCTATGTTACACAGGGTATATAGAATCCATTACTTTATTCATTCCTAATATACCACATCATAATAACAATCACAGGGGAGACAAAGGGATAACACAGTATGATATTTTGGGAGGAACAATTGGCCATAGTTCACATTACAGACAGTGCCTAAATATAGGGTATTCTACCAGATCAGTATTGCACTGGACCCCTGCCTTACCATCTAGCCCTATGAGCATTAGAATGGTCCAAAGTAAACAGCAATGGCCTCTGTACCTATACATAGCATATTATTGCACTTAAAGGGGTACTCCAGCAAAAATGTTTTTCTTTCAAATCAACTTTTTTTAGAAAGTTATATATATTTGTGATTTACTTCTATTTAAAAATCTCAAGTCTTCCACTACTTATCAGCTGCTGTATGTCCTGCAGGAAGTGGTGTGTTCTCTTCAGTCTGACACAGTGCTCTCTGCTGCCACCTCTGGCCGAGACAGGAACTGTCCAGAGCAGTAACAAATTCCCATAGAAAACCTTTCCTGCTATGGACTGTTCCTGTCTCGGCCAGAGATGGCAGCAGAGAGAACTGTGTCAGACTGGAAAGAATACACCAGTTCCTGCAGGACATACAGCAGCTGATAAGTAGTGGAAGTCGAATCGGACGATTATCACTCCGTGGAATAGAGAGAACGATCAGCCGATGATCGTGTCATTGGCTTATCGTTCATTTAGGTTCAAACCTAAAATCATTGTTCGCCACCCGCGCATCGCTACGTGGAATAGCAGGCGCGGCAGGCGACCGATGATTTCACAAACATCATACATTACCTGTCCAGGCTGCAGGTCTTCTCCTTCTCTCCCGATCCCACGCGCGGCAGCATCAGCTTCGGAGCTGGCCGGGACCGCCGCGGCCAGTGATTGGCTGAGCGTTCAGTCAGGCCGCTCCGAAGCTGATGCTGTGGCGCGGGACCGGGAGAGAAGGTGAAGAACTGGACAGGTAATGTATGAAACAAGGGCTGCAAGGACATCGGTAACGATGTCCCTGTAGCGCTCGCTAACAATTGTCGGGCCGTGGAATAGGCTCAGTAAACGAGCGCCGATCTAGCAGATCGGCGCTCATTTACATTGTTAAACGGGTCCTGCTCGGCCCATGGAATAGGACCCTAACAGTCAGCTGCCGGTCTCCTGTATCTCCCGATCCTGGAATGTCATTGCTCAGCCAATCGGTGACTAAGCCGGGACACCTCTGCGTTCACTAATTGGCTGAACAAGTAGTTGTTGTGGTGTCATCATGACGCAGGAGAACAGGGAGATTCAGGAGACTGAAGGGCGACAGTGATTGGTGGTGCCAGTTGTATTTGTCTCCGTGTGAACTCTCCTCCATAAATGTTCTCTGAATTTCTCTAAACTTGTGATGTTCAGGTTTACAGAATTCTTGTTACACGGGCCCAGCTTCCATTTGGGGTGAGGTTTGCAGATGCTCAGGAACAGATGAAATACGAGTGTCCTATATCCTTAGCTGCTTTGTACAGACCAGTCTCCATCAAAGGAAGGTAAAATATTGGAATAAAAAAAGGAATGCAGTATAAGGCTTTGTTATTATTATTATTATTTTTTTTTTTAACTTCCATCAGATGTATACATCAGGACTAGAGATGAGCGAATTAACAGTAAGTTCAGGTTCTCAAAACCCCGTATGCTCAACATTTCACTTCTGGTGGCTGGAGAAGATGGATACAGTCCTAGGGCTGCCTCGAAAACATGGATAGGCCATAAGCCATAGGCTGTTTCCATGTTTTCCAGGCAGCCCTAGTTCTGTATCCATCTTTTTCAGCCAACGGGAGACAAACGCAGAGCGTTCAGGTTTTTATGTGAAGCCAGACTAAGGGTGGTATTACACGGAACGATTATCGTTTGAAAAATCGTTAAATCGTTCGGATGTGAACGATAATCGTTTCATGTAATAGCAGGCAACGATTAAACGACCAACGAGAAATCGTTGATCGTTTAATAGGATCCGGACCTATTTCTATCGTTTGATCGTTCGCACATCGTTCGCACATCGTTCGCACATTGTTCGGTGGAATAAGAATTCGCACCTGACATGTACGCAATACCGACGACTAAACGACCGCAAGAACGATCATAAATAACGATCATGGTTCCATGTAATTGGGCAAACGATTTCGGGTCGTTTGCCTTAGCGGTCGTTTAAGATCGTTTATCGTTAGTCGTTGAAAAATTGCTTGGTGTAATAGTACCCTTACTGTAAATTCGCTCATCTCTAGTCAGAAGTATTCCTTAATATACTTCAGATGAAAGCCCCCAATACCACTCTATAGGCAGACAATGGCACGTGTCTGGCTCAGTTTGCAATACAATTACACGGAACGATTATCGTTTGAAAAATCGTTAAATCGTTCGGATGTGAACGATAATCGTTTCATGTAATAGCAGGCAACGATTAAACGACCAACGAGAAATCGTTGATCGTTTAATAGGATCCGGACCTATTTCTATCGTTTGATCGTTCGCACATCGTTCGCACATCGTTCGCACATTGTTCGGTGGAATAAGAATTCGCACCTGACATGTACGCAATACCGACGACTAAACGACCGCAAGAACGATCATAAATAACGATCATGGTTCCATGTAATTGGGCAAACGATTTCGGGTCGTTTGCCTTAGCGGTCGTTTAAGATCGTTTATCGTTAGTCGTTGAAAAATTGCTTGGTGTAATAGTACCCTTACTGTAAATTCGCTCATCTCTAGTCAGAAGTATTCCTTAATATACTTCAGATGAAAGCCCCCAATACCACTCTATAGGCAGACAATGGCACGTGTCTGGCTCAGTTTGCAATACAGTTTTTTTTTTTGTTTTTTTTTCCCGAACAATGATGACCAGATGATGAGTCGGTGTGACTGTCACCACCCAGTTCTTTTGTTCTGGGAAAGATAAGCCACCGGTTTCTGGCTGCGGCTTAGCCCTCCTCATAGAGAACACAGGAGCGCTCATTTATTCTGAACATTTCCTGTATATGAAGGGTATGGGGGTCAAACAGTAGAGATAACTGATGGCTGAACAATCAGTCCGCCATCATTAATTAAAGGTGTAAGGCTTTTACTCTATGTACTATCATCTTAATGATTTGAGTCCTTGTTTACGTTTTTATACAGTCTTCCCAAGCACACAATATCAGCCCAATACCTGGATCTTCTAACAAGACGATCAAAAACAGATCCATTGGATGAGACCGTTCTTGGTGAGAACTGGAGGCTTCCCGAGTATGAGCTGGATAGGAATATGTCAGCAGCAAATGTCTTCTGCTATTTCGCTTACCGAGGTAAAGCCACGTAATTCTGGATTTTAACCTAGCAATATTCATTTTTCTGCCTTCTATAATATATATATATATATTATATATATATATATGCAAATACATACTCATACATACTAATACATACTAATATACATATATATATAATGCAGTGAAATAATAGAATCATGGATTTGATCAAATTCCGGGAAATGATGAAATGGCCGAGCTGTTCCTTCATTTCCCTGAAGAAAGTCAGGAATTTGATCAAATCCCTGATCCCTTACAGGGAAATGATGGAATGAAATTCTATCATTTCCCCCCAGCAACATACAAATTCCTTACTGCCTGTCGGGAGGTCCGGTGCATGCCGCTCTGCCTGCCGGGAGGTCTATAGAGGTCCTTCTGCTTTCCAGGGACGTGCCTGCAAGCCACTGCTCTGCTCCCCGTCCGCCCGTCCGCCTCCTTACTGCTCTCCATCTATATGCCCTGCCACCATATGCCCTGGTGGGAGATACCAGGGAAGACCTTCTGCCTTCCGGTGTCGCTCACCGCCGTGCGTGTAAGCCACCGCTTGCTCCCTGTCCGCCCATCTGCCTCCGCCGTCGCCTTTCTGCTTCCCGTCCAGGACCTTCTGCACCGGCCTCCCGAGAAGAACTTGTATGTTGCAGGGGGGAAATGCCACCGCTTGCTCCCTATCCGCCCCTCTGCCTCCGCCACCGCACCTCTCTGCTCCCCATCCAGCACCTTCTGCCTTCTGCACCGGACCTCCCGACAGGCAGTAAGAAACTTGTATGTTGCCTGGGGAGAATGATAGAATTCCATTCCATCATTTCCCTGAAAGGGGTCAGGGATTAGATCAAATCCCTGACCTTCTTCAGGGAAATGATGGAACGGCTCGTCCATTTCATAATTTCCTGAGATTTGATCATTTCACTGCAATATATATATATATATATATATATATATACACATGTATGTATGTATATATATATATATATATATGTATGTATGTGTATATATATATATATATATATATATATATATACAGTGGTGCCTTGGATTACGAGCATAATTCGTTCCAGGGCCGTGCTTGTAATCCAAATCCACTCTTAAACCAAAGCAAATTTTCCCATAAGAAATCATAGAAATGCAGACAATTGGTTCCACATCCCAAAAATAATGATTTATAATTCTGAATAACATGTAAAACAGATGAAACAAACATTCAGAAACAGCAGAATATGTGATATTATAAGTTACTGTACAGTAATGGAGAGGATGGGAAACACAAGGGCTGACAGAGACTGCAGGGAACATGAAGGAATGAGCAGGACAGATGTGGGCACAGTATAGCAGCACTCTCTGTCCGGGAAGAGAGGGATTACAGCTATGGAGAGATTACCTCCACAGTCCTGTCCCCTGATGTAAGCCCCAGCCTCAAGTGGATCTGCTATGATTTGGAAGGTGAGGGAGACTTCCTGGGACAGAGTACAGGGCTGTAGATCCCGCTATACAGACCATGCCCCTCCTCCACTCGCGTTCCCACCCAGTCCTGGGAGCTCTTAAACCAAACCAATGCTCTTAAACCAAGTCACAATTTTGAAAAACTGTGAGCTCTTAAACCAAAACGCTCTTAAACCAAGTTACTCTTAAACCAAGGTACCACTGTATATATATAAGGGTATTTCAGTCTCTGCTACGTGTATATATACGTATCTTATGTGCCAAAAGGATATGCTGCCCATGACTATAATAGGTCCACCCCTTAAATAGGCACTGTCATGAAAAAAAACTTTATATATGACACACAAAAAGTTTTTACATGTCAGCATTTGAGTCTTCACACCGCAACTGATCAGGAGAACGAGACACTAGTAGTAATAATCCACAGAACAAGAAACACAATTACATGTATTTGATAACATCCATTGGATTAATGATTGGGTTAACAGATGCCAGTATACGTTCATTCATCTGTATATATACTTTAAAGCGATTCTTTACCCACAATCTGATACCCCAAACCACTTGTACCTTCGGATAGCTGCTTTTAATCCAAGATCTGTCCTGCGGTCCGTTCGCCAGGTGATGCAGTTATTGTCCTAAACTTGCAGCCCCGTGCCAAACGGGAGTATCTGTGCCCTAACTTTGCACCACCCCCTCCGTCCCTCCTCCCCACCCTCTTCATCATTAGGAATGCTCTAGGCAGATTGTCTCCTATTCCTAAGCTGTGTGAATACTGAACATGGGCTGGATCGCTAACCACCTGTGCAATGTTAAGCATGGAGAAAATGTTCCAGTGGCTTTCCTAATGATGAAGAGGGGAGGAGGAGGGATAGAGGCGTGGTGCAAAGTTAGGGCACAGATACTCCTGTTTGACACAGGGCTGCAAGTTTAAAAGTTGTTTTTTAGCACAATAACTGCATCACCTGCCGAACGGACCCCAGAACAAATCTTGGATTAAAAGCAGCTATCCGAAGGTACAAGCAGTTTGGGGGGGGGGGGGTCAGATTGTGGGTACAGAGTCACTTTAATGATATACAGTGAGAATATTAGGAAATTAAGACTCTGCGTTATGTTTTTATTGTGCAGGATGTGGAGACATTGTGCCTCTGTCTGAACTTGGTAGCCATTCGAAGAGCTGTCCACATAAACCACCGACTGAACTGGATCCTAAGGTTATAAACTGACTGTATTATATTTCATTCTATTTTTTTTTTAATAGATATAAAACAAGTATCTCTACTTTTTCAAACATGGGGTTTCACCTTCACAAGCACTAGAGGAGGAGGACAGTATAATGTCTCCTGGGTTAGGGCCTTATTTCACGGCCTGAGGACTTTCTATAAGCGAGTGCCAATCTCCTACTGAACCCATATATAGCACGATAATTGGACAGCAAGGGCTGCACGGACATCGTTAGCGATGTCTGTGCAGCCCTTGTAAAAAGAATAAACTCCTATATACCTCGCAAGATGTCAGGGAACATGGAGAGGTATTTGGGTTTTGTTTTTTTCCCACACAGCCACCTGCAGTCGGCCATGCATCGCTATTACACGATGTGCAATGATTTTAGGTCTGGACCCAAAAAATGATCAGCTGATGATGGTTATTATCAGCTGATCGTCATCTCTGTTACATGGAGCGATAATCGGCCTGAGGCTATGTTCACATAGCATATGAGACCGGCCGTTCTGTGACACGGAACAGCCAGTCTCTGAAAAGATTATCCCACCCGCATCAGAACTCACCACAGCACACCATAGTGTGCACTGCCAGGGTTTTCTATTCAGTGAATAGCGGCCGCAGAAAACTGACATGTCAGTTGTTTGCGGCGCCTGAGTGTTCCCGGCTGGAGCGTATACTATGTGTATATACTCAGGACGGGATTCCTAGGCAGCAATGACACGTATATTTCCGTAAAAATCACGGCTGTTGTACAACGGCTGTGGTTTTACGAAAATATAGTGTGTGAACATAGCCTGATTCAGCCTGATTCCGTGTAATAAGGCTTTTACTCATAGAGGACTTGCTGATTGTACCTTTTGACTTACAGTATTGGGCTATGTTCACACTACGTAAAACTACAGCCGTTGTTGCCGATGGCAACAACGGCCGTAGTTTTTGTGCAGCGGAACACAGCCTATTAAGCAATGGCATCCCGGCCAGAGCGTACACACATCGTATATGCTCCATCTGTGATCTGTGCGGCCCCGCAAATAACTGACAGGTCAGTTTTCTGCGGACGAAATTCAGTGAATTCCGGCCGCAGAAAGACCTGTCAGTTCACACAGTGAAGCGAGCGGCTCCAGCCGCTCGCTTCACTGTGTGCTATGGTAAGCTTTGATGCGCCCGCATCAGAGCTCTGTGGCCGGACGGATCATCCGGACGGTACTTAAGGGTCACGAAACGGCCGGTCTCATACGTAGTGTGAACATAGCCCTGTACAGAACTGCCAAATATTAGAGGAGGATATCATTGTCATTGTTTCTAGTATAATTTTTAATTTTATTGTTCATTTATACATATAAACCATTCTCCGGATTAAAAGACATTTTTTTTAATTAATTATTCCTGTATAAGGGTACAAACAGACACACCGTATACGCAGCAAATACGCAGCAAATCTGCAGCAGATTTGATGGCGCAGATTTGATGCTGTGTTCAGTTATTTAGATCTAATCTGCTGCGTATTTGTTGCGTATTTGCTGCGTATTTGCTGCGTATTGCAGCAGTAAATACGCTGGGTATACGGTGTGTGTGTTTATAGCCTAAAGTATTTTTCTGAAGGCCAGAGTACCGTATTTTTCGCTTTATAAGACGCACTTTTTTTCCTCCCAAAGTGGGAGGAAAAACTAAGTGCGTCCTATAAAGCGAAGACGGCTCCCAATCAGTGCCGAGCACCACAAGGAAGCCGTCCCGCCCGCCCCCTCTATTGCCGCTCACTATGCATATGCATAGTGAGCGGCCCTTAGCGACCCCCACCACCCGCCCAGCCCGCCCCTTCTATCCCCGCTCAGCTGATAGCCGATCAGAAGCCCAGGAAAGTGCAATGAGTAGCACTTTCCTGGGCTCCTGATCGGCTAAGCGGCGATGGAGGGGGCCGGCTGGGCGGGCGGAGGGGATCGCTGTCCTACTTACCTCTCCGCCGGCCCCAGCAACTCCTCTCCCGACACTACGGTCTCCCGTCATCCTCCGGGTACAGGCAGTGGGGTACAGAGAAGCTGCCTGTGTCCCGGAAGTGTTCTGCAGCGGCAGTCTCTCTGTCCCCAGCTGCCTGTGCCGGAGGATGATGGGAGACCGGAGTGTCGGGAGAGGAGCTGCTGGGGTGGGTGGACAGGTGAGTAGCCTGTTTGTTGTTTTTCTGGTCGCAGGGGGGATTGGCTACTATGGGGGGCACTGTATGGGGGCATTGGCTACTATATGGGGGCACTGGCTACTATATGGGGGCACTGTATGGGGGCATTGGCTACCATGGGGGGCACTGTATGGGGGTATTGGCTACCATGGGGGGCATTGTATGGGGGCATTGGCTACCATGGGGGGCATTGTATGGGGGCATTGGCTACCATGGGGGGCATTGTATGGGGGCATTGGCTACTATATGGGGGCACTGTATGGGGGCATTGGCTACTATATGGGGGCACTGTATGGGGGCATTGGCTACTATATGGGGGCACTGTATGGGGGCATTGGCTACTATATGGGGGCACTGTATGGGGGCATTGGCTACTATATGGGGGCACTGTATGGGGGCATTGGCTACTATATGGGGGCACTGTATGGGGGCATTGGCTACTGTATGGGGGTATTGGCTACTATATGGGGGCACTGTATGGGGGCATTGGCTACTATATGGGGGCACTATATGGGGGCATTGGCTACTATATGGGGGCACTGTATGGGGGCATTGGCTACTATGTGGGGCATTGGCTACTATGTGGGGCACTATATGGGGGCATTGGCTACTATGTGGGGCACTATATGGGGGCATTGGCTACTATGTGGGGCACTATATGGGGGCATTGGCTACTATGTGGGGCACTATATGGGGGGATTGGCACCAATCACACTGCTGCTATCTCCAAACTGTGACAATGAGCAAAATATTTTTTTTTCTATTTTCCCCCCCTAAAATCAGGGGTGCGTCTTATCAAAAGGCGCGTCCTATAAAGCGAAAAATACGGTATATTCCTAAATTTGGCCATACATATTGGATAACTAGTGGATGAACACAATTTTGGCTATCTCTCTTAAGGGTGGTATTACACGGCCAATGGGGGCCCGATCATAACTGTAAACGGCCCGATAATTGTTTAACAAGGGCTGCATGGACATCGTTACCTATGTCCTTGCAGCCCTTGCTTAAACTGTATACATTACGTATTGTATTAGGTATTGTATACACTTTGCAAATCTTCAGCCGCCGGCCAGGCATCGCAGTTACATGTAGCGATGCGCGGTCGGCGCCCGACTATTATAGGTCCAAACCTAAATCAACGATCAGCCGATGATCGTTGTCATCGGCTGATCGTTGTGTTTATTACACGGAGCAATATTCGTCTGTATTTGGCCGATTACCGTCCGCTCCGGCCGATAATCGTTTGGTGTAATAGGTCATATTAAAAGGCCACGATATAGTGCATGTCAGCTAATCATTGGGTTTTAACATATTGAATCACAACGATCATGACAGCAACAGTCTCCTGCTCATCACTACATGTAATAGGAGCGGTGGCCGATGACTACAATGGGCAGCTCCCTGTGCCCGCTGCTCCGCTCGCTGTCTGTTTGTGTAATAGCACAGGCAGCAAGCTGGGAATGAGGAACAAGCGAGCGCTGATCTGACATCGAGCAGTGTCATTTGGTTCTCACTCCTTCTCTCTTCTACCTGATAGCTTTATCTAGTATTAGAAATTCTCTCAGTCCAGTCCAGTTTGATATACATCTTCCTAGTGGGGGCAATGTGTAATATGTGAGGGTTAATACAGAGGAGACTGTCATGGTATTCACTGATCATGTTACCAATAGCAGATCATCTGCTTATATATGACAAAATTATTTCCCTTATTTTATATTTTATTAGACTGTAACAGATACAGAATGGTATAAAGAAGAATTTTCTACCAGTAAATCATCAGAGCCCATGCTTAAGCATTCAGTACAGGTAAAAGATAATGTTTTATGCTTAAAAATATTGTTTTATGATAAAATGAAGGAAATATGACTTGTGGGAAAGTTTGGTTCACATTGGAAATGTCAGATTGCTGTCCGTGCTGTGCATGTAAATACCCTGACTAAAGGCCCTATTACACGAAACGATTATCGGCCGTATGTGGCGTTACGGACAATAATCGTCTTGTGTAATAGAAGACAACGATGGCTGATCATTGTCTTTCAACATGTTGAAAGACAAACGACTTAGATAGCAACGATTTTCTGCCGTCGCCCCGGAGCTGGGTCCTATGGGCTGCCTGGACCATCTAGTGATCACCCGGGAATCTCCCTGCGCCAGAGACCCAAAACACACATATAGTATGTGCTACAGTATACTGTATAGTTTCATATTTATATAGTATTTTCTCTTATAACCTCTAAATAGCTGGAATATGCTAGTTATACAGAGTGCCCTTCCAGTGTTTTCTGGTATTTTCCAGCTTCTTTGTTTTCTATTGGTTCTTTGATGACTGAAATGCAATGCCTGTAATAAACTTTATTACCATACTAAAAATAAATCCTATTGCACTGCAGGGGCTTTAGTAGAACATCAGTGGTATAGTCCATTTAAGGGGTTAAGATTTAGAAGCTATTAAGAGAAATCTCATCCGCTGCTCTTGTGTACAGGGCTGCTTTTGATCCGAGTGGCAGAAAGTGTATGTACGAGGTTAGCGGAATTATTGCAGTTTATGACTTGCTACAGTGAACTTCATTAAATTTAACAAGCACAATAAAAAACAATGTGATAATGCATGGCTGCTTACGGCTGCTTGACCCATTGCTCTGCTACACACGCTTGACATATTTATACCACTTAGCGATCCCTGTTACCTGTACTTGGCAATGCATGAGGACCTCCTCCTCTCTTCTGCACAAGCAGCAATGAATGGCAGTACCACAGAGGGAAGAAATATAAATTCTTTACCCTCATGAGATCTTATTTTATACTATAATTTTCTGTTCTGTTACACTATACAATATACATAATAATGCTATGGGTAGATTTACTATTGCATATGCACTAGAATTGCACAAACCATCTTACGTGACTTACAAATTATACAGATAGGTGAATTTAGAGTGTGAGTCTTAATGGGGACAGGGACCAATTTAAAGAGTAAGGGTCCTATTCCATGGGCCGACCAGGGCCCAATCAATGATGTAAACGAGCGCCGATCTGCTAGTTCGGCGCTTGATTACTGGGCCTATTACATGGCCCGATAATTGTTACCGATGTCCTTGCAGCCCTTGTTTTAAACACCATACATTACCTAAGCATGTTGCAGGGCTTCTCCTGCGCTCCTTCTTCCTCCCAGTCCCGCGCCTAGCAGCAGCTTCTGTGCGGCCTGTCTGAGCTGACAGACCAGTCCTGGCCAGTGATTGGCTGAGCGGTCTGTCAGCTAAGACAGTCTGCACAGAAGCTGCTGCTGCACCGCGGGACCGGGAGGAAGAAGGAGCGCAGGAGAAGCCCTGCAACATGGTTAGGTAAAGCATGGTGTTTGTGAAATCGTCAGTCGTCCGCCGCGCATCGCTATTCCACGTGGTCAGTGTCCGATGATTTTAGGTTTGAACCTAAATAAGCAATCAGCCGATGACATGATCATCGGCTGATCGTTGTCTCTATTCCATAGAGCGATAATTATCGCTCTATGGAATAGGCCCCTTAGTCACACGAACACTAAAATTGGCAGGCAGGGGGGTGAGGGGAAAAAATAAACAAGTGAACTCACCCGTCCCTGTGCCTCCATTGTGTTGCTCCTGGGTCCAGTTCACATCAACCGGCTGTCATCTTCTGCTGGAAACCGGATACGCAATGTACCAGGCTCTTCCAGCAGCAACTTCACAGCCCGGCTGAGGGATTGCCTGCTCAGCCAGTCAGTGACTGGGGCGGTGTCTCGCCCCCCAAGGCGTGGTGGTGGTACGTTTGGTAGTTTTTTAGTATTAATGATAGTATCTTGAAAAAATTGTGAACTTGCATGTCACTGTCAGTTTACATACTAGACCTCTAGAGAGACCCTTTAAATGATGTGACCTTATTGCTGACATTATATTTGCAGGAGAGAAGTTGGGAGAAAAGGCTTCAACTTGTCCATGACAGTGATATAGACACGTTACACAATCAAGCGCAAGAACAGATTCATCTTTATGGGAAGAACTTGCCAAAGTCAGGTGATCAATGTGTGCTCAAAATAAATACTAAGGGTTAAACGGGTAATCTCTTCTCAAGAAGTCACCCCCCTATCTACAAGCTGACCGCTTTGGGTCTGACTGCTGAGGTCCCTGCTCATCATGAGTATGGGAAGAAGATTGTCCCAGTAATGAAGGGGATGGTTTGTCCTGATTCCGGGGATCAATGGGGGGTATTAGGAGCTGGACTTACACCGGTAACCCCTTTACTGAGCTAAAGTCACCTCTAAATATTAAAGTGGCTATCCTAAGATTAAATGTTATCACCTATTAACAGGGTAGGGAATAACTAGCTGGAACCCCCCAATAATCATGAAATAGGAGGCCCCTTGTGAATGAAGCGGTAGTGGTCATGCTCAGCTACCACTGCATTCACTCTCTGAGACTTTTACACATAGAGAGTAAATGGAGGAAAGGCCGAGCATGAGCACTGCTGTTCATTTATTCACTTAAGGGACAATGGGGCCCCCCATTCTAGTGGTCAGTAGGGGTCCCAGCAGTCAGACCCTATTAATCAGCTAGCTATTCCCTATATTGTTAGTAGGTGATAACTGTTAATCTTAGGATAGTCACTTTAATAAGGTTAGGGCTACATGATTGTATAACTATCCTGTTGTGGACTATGGTGAAGAGTTATCAGGCCCTGTGCATTGGAGCAGTTGCCCATAGCAACCTATTAGATTGCTTCTTCTTTTTTTTTTTTTTTCGAAAAGGCCTCTTAAAAATGAAAGCTGGAATCTGATTGGTTGCTATAGGCAACCTTTCTCCTCTTCCTCTGCATACGGTGTGATAAATCTCCCCCATTGTGTTGCAACCATGTATTGTATAAGTTGTTGTAATGGAAGTGATACATAATGGTGCAGCACATGACAGCCTGGCTGCAATGGCCGGCTCTATGATGGGACTATGGAAGTCACTGATAGGGTAGTGTATAGCCGCCAAACTGGCTCGTCCTTCCTCACAGATGAGGTGATGTGAAATATGATCATTTTCTATGATGGAAAGGATGACTGAGAGTTAGTAGAAAGTCCGACCGAGATGGGATTCTTCTGTAAAAACTATATATATATATATATATATATATATATATATATATATATATATACAGTATATATATATATATATATATATATATATGTATATATATACACACACACACACACACACACTGTGTTTCTCCAAAAATAGGACCTACCCCAAAAATAAGCCCTGTTCTCACTCATATTTCAGGGTTTTTGGTGTAGGTGAAATATAAACCCTGGTTGCAATAAGTACATTCAGCGCTGGGTAAGAAAACAAAATGTCACTTAAGTCGCAGAGACCACTATCATTTGCCAAGTTCCAGGGAACTTTGTGCTCCACCTACTTGGCACTATATGTAAGTAAAAAGACTGACACAGACAACAAAGGTATATTGTGAATGCTTTTATATATATATCTATCCAGCTGTACCGCCAGCTCGGTAATCGGTCAAGGGGTGACAGATATGCTTTAATATCTAGATAGAAGATATCTATTCAGGTAGCTCTGCCCATTGTCATTTCATTTGGTTGTTAAATAGTAGATATAGCATAACTCCCTATAGACATATAATCAGCCTCTGTATTACAGGCGATATACTCAGCTACAAGGACGCTACGTCTCCCTTGGATTATCTTTACCAGGCTGCGGTGAACTACGCGTCAGCGATCAAACTGAGGCCCAAGGACGCCAAATATCACTTTCATCTCGCCACCGTATTGGAGGAACAGTATTATGCATCGGAAATCTATGGCTTAAGGAAAAAAGTAAGTGAAGCTCTTTTATTTATTTATGATGCAAATGTATTATTTAGGTTATGTTCACACAAGGTTTTTTGAGGCGAAAATACGTCCATATCTAGGTCATTACAGTCATAAATAATGATCATGATCATTATTTACGGCCGTAATTATCAAAATACGTGTTTTCACCTCAAAAAAACATTGTGTGAACATAGCCTTATTCTGGAAATCTGGAAATCTGTGTCAGAACAAAAGAAAGCACCATATGAATTACAGTAGGATCTTATGGAAAACAATGGGAGACTTATTCCTCATGGATTTTGATAAAGAATCTACATCACAATCTGTGTGAAACATACGGCATGTGTGGTAGGAGCTCTTGTTTCAGAATTGTTTCTGGGGTCCGTGAATTCTTGTTCGGCTCTGATTGTAGTTTTGTTTTGACTTGGGCTAAATACTTTTTAATCTCTAACAAGGAGCCGTATCACTGACCTGCTTTTCCTTCATGTCGGAGTGGATTTTTTGACAACATAGAAAAGTGACACTTGCGCCGACCTTCTATTCATCTTGAAATTGTTGCCCTTGTTAAATAAATGTAATATTGTAACCACAGAGCAGAAAGGATTTCAAAGACAAAAGCACAAAAACAATCCAGATGATCGACATCAAACGGGGTTAATTGCCGCTGTGTGCGAGAAAATCAGATCCAGACCCCGAGAAATCTCTGCTGTACTTTCTGATTAAAGAGGGTTTTTTTCCCTACATAAATATCAGATACATTGCCCAGATCTGAGATAAGGATTGCTAGCATAAATCAGGGGGTTATAGCCACATGTCACTTACATAGAATAACAGGATGCGGTCGGCTGCAGGATCAGATCTGGTTTCTGTACACTTTGCAATTTGTATTCAGTATCAAAAGAAGTCAAAATGTTTATTTACAGAAAAAATAGGAAAGGTTTAAGCCAAAAGTTCATGGAGGCTACATTGTGTTATCGTGGCAAATAACCTTATGTCTCTTTGTACATGTGGAACAAATGAGAGTAATGTTCAGGTGGTCAGTGCATTACTATTGTATGAAAATTATAGGGCTGTTTTTGCCACTAAGCACCTGAAGGCCTGTGCCTAGGGCAGCACTGTTGAAGAGAATGGCCCTTAAAGGGGTTATCCAGAGCTACAAAAACATGGCCACTTTTCCCCCTCTTATGTCTCCAGATTGGGTGGGGTTTCAAACTCAGTTCCATTGAAGTTAAAGGAGCTTAATTGCAAACACCTGAACTGGAGACAAGAGAGGGGGAAAAGTGGCCATGTTTTTGTAGCACTGGATAACCCCTTTAAGAGTGGGTTCACATGTAACAGATCTGCAGTGGATTTCAAGTCCGCTGTGAATCCCTTAGTGTCATTCTGAATAGGATCACCTACACGCAGTCGAATTTTCATCCCGCTGCAAGTATGTAAACGTTGGCCCCCCCTTAACCCATGGCAGCCTGGTGTAAACATTACCGGTCCACACTGTGGCTTCCGGCATCCTGACATCCCGCTCAGCCAATCAGTGGGTGCGGCGGGACAGCGCAATGATTGGCTGAGCAGGAGGTCAGGATGCCAGAAGCCACAGCAGAAGGCTGGAGCGTTGCCCAGGTAATGTATGCACCAGGTCGCCATTGGTTAAGAGGGCCAGCGTTTACATACTTGCAGCGGGATAAAAATTCTACTGCGGGTAGGTAATCCTATTCAGAATGACAGTAAGGGATTCACATCGGATTTTACTGTAAATTTGCAGAGTGAAATCTGCTGCAGATCTGTTACGTGTCAATCTAGCTTTAAAGAAAATCATCAGGTTGGTTTATTCTAACCTCCAGGTGTCAGGTAATACGGCTTGTCACACCGATCACTATGGTACTTCTCTTTTCTTCCTCCATTATGCAATTTTTCCGAAATCTTCAGTAATAGAAATATGAAAATTAGGTTGTTTGGTGCACTCGGGGTACTCCCTCGCGCACGTTCTGGCAATCCTCTCACCCGTGTGTTGTGTCTACGGCCCAGATTGTCTAGATCTTCCAAATGTCTCTGACAGTCGCCTAAAGCAATATGTTGCGCTTCCACAGTGGACGGCAAACTGGCTACATAGGCTCGAGTGGAGTCCTTGTCATCTTCAAGGGTGTCAACTCTCTGCCCCATGTTTTGCAAGTCTTAGCAAATTGTGGCTATTGCCACATGACATGTATCACGGGCTTCCTGTATAAGGGCCTTAATATCGTCCTTTGTGGTGATATTCCACTGGTATTTATGCAGTGATGGGTCCATATTGGGTCCAGTGAGGGGCTGATATTGTCCATATCTGAGCTAGAAGACTGTGGAGGTCATACTGATGCAGCCTGAGCAGGAGGCAGTTTAGTATTTCAATTCATATGAGGCCCATCTCCTGTGTCATTGAGGAACCATTCAGTTAGTGGAGAAAGCTGGGGGGAAGACTAGCATAGATTTTCCCTTCCTTGCAGGTCTAGAGAATTAGTTACTTAAATAGGTGATACTCACCCATTTTATTCCCTCCATGTCCAGTGCTGTTGGTTTGGGATGTTCAGGAAAACATGAGGTTGGCATTTGTGATTTCTCTTATATCCTCTTCCTATTTCATTTATGTACACTTTATGTAAACCATTGTGTTGATACAAGACTTAGCAGAGGCCTCAAGCTGACATGACAGATGGTTGGCACTCCAACATTATGTCCTAAGGTGCCATTTGGGCCACTGTGCCACCAATGTCATCTGTCGATGGCGGGATCGCCATTGATCACAGCATCTAATTAGTTATAGCGGTACTTGTATTTTCGTTTTATTTTTTTAATTGAAAAAACTACAGTATATTACAAAGTAATACAATTTCATTAAAATAAATGTATCATTTTTTTTTATTTGTACATCATTTTATGTTAACACGGGCCGCTTTGTGGCCCCCAACTAGAGAATTTCTCCCTCCGGGTCACTAATGTATTTGATGTTTGCTGCACCAGGACGCGGCATGTAATGGGTTGTGCTCTCTCCATCTTATCCCCCCACAGGGGAGTGTGGATGTTACCACAGGGGATCCCTATTTGGACACTACAGTTATATTATTGTGGGTTGTCACCTGTCCCTGGGTCTGTCCTATTATCCCCAGTTATAGGGGGTTACAGCCCCCCGATACTCACTGCAGATACAGCGCGGCCCCATCCCCCGCCCAGCACCCGGCCATCACATGAGGTGTATGAGGAGAAAACGGACAGATTTATCACATTGTGTAATATAATAACTAGTGTCATCTGCACAGAACAACCAATCACAGCTCAGCACTGACCTCTGGGAATATGAAGCCTGTGCTGGGATTGGTCGCTGGGGGAGCTTCCAGAAGCTTCTATATTATACAGGGTGATACATCTGCTCCAGGGGGTTTCTACTTTAGGAGACAGATTTTCCATCAGTGAATCAATGTCCTTCCCATATGGATGATAAACAGCTGATGGAGCTAATCTGTTGCTATGGTGATTGTTATGTAAACATTGTAAGACAGTGGCTGGTGATGTCATAGGTGTGTAGGTGATGTCACAGACACCAAGAATTACTATAGTGATGTTATATCGGAATCTTCTCAGTTGTTTGCTGCTTCTCTTAGAGATACAGTGTCCAGCTTCTCCTGCGAATACTGCGATTGCTTCCCAAGCATCACAGCCTGAAGACCAAGATCTTGGATTTTATCCAGTTGAGGATGTTATCCTTTACCATCCTGCTTTTCCTGATATGGAGCGGTCCTGCGGAGGGGAGACCATTAGTCAGGATGAAACCAAAGCATAAGAACATGGACGACCCCAACCAACACATCAAAGTGTTTGTACATCCTATGCGGAGCACATACAGGGGAAATACTCCCCAACCTTATGCCGCCCTGCATGGACTGGATGAAGAGACCACCTCCTCCCCTGATGTTATGGAAGACATCATCCATACACGGCTGGAAGCCGCCCCTATACAGGATGATGACTATGAAGCTCCCAGCGCGGATTGGATGGACAGCGCCTCGTCCATCTGGATCCAGCTTCTCATTGCCGTTATACTACTGTCAGTCCTGTGCTGCGGCCTCCTGTGGCTGATCAACTACCTATATCTCAGATACGCCGAGAAAGTGTCCGCAAATATTAACAAGTGTCTGGGTCTCTAAATCCGGCACTGTATACCACCATAGGCTGCCAGGAAGGAGACCACTTTTTATTCGTATTATTTGTTATATTATAAATAAACATGTTCAGAATTGCAGATTCTTATGTGATTTATTACAACTTTTTAATAATTAATGGGTATATTTTTAGCCATGTGACATGTAGGCAGTAAGTCCCAGCAGCTCCTGCACCTACCCGCCAATAACTGCAGGGACTGGAAGCATTATGGCTGCCTGCTGAGGTGTATACCCAGCAGTCACTGAGCGCAGTGTATACAGCCATTGGGGAGGCAGGGATAGTAATAAGCCGTCATACACCAGTCTACAGGTTGTTACAGTTGTATGGGATGTCATCATAGCACTTCCAGTACAATGTAATGATGCCGGATCAGCAGCAATCTGACGGGTGAGAACAGCTTTTATTTTATTTTTTAACACAGTCCCTGGCCGCAGAGTACCAGAAAAGCCCTTCTTGTAATGGTTTTTGACTGAGAAATAGACATGCATCAAAAAAAATAATAAATGCTCAAAAGTGCAGTAATACAATCCTGCCGATGAGGAGGTTACCTGCACATTTCTTTGCAATATAGTGTACAGATAACCAATAATCCCAGCACCCCAGTCACCCATAAGGTTTCACATACCCGGACAGCAGGGAAGTGGGGCTTGTTCAGCTTGGTCAGCCACCCTTTGAAGTTTTTTCTTCCTGAGAAATCACCAGTCTATATTATTCACTAGAGTAGCATCAGACTAGTCCTATCCAGGGGGCAGGGTGTAATACTTGGGGTTCCTCCTGTCTGACCTGTGACGTACTAATGCGTAAGGGGTTAACCGCCCCAAAACATCGCATGGGAGGAACGCCAACTCCGTTGGTGTGAACACATTGATAGCCCTGCAGCATGGCTACATAGACTGTATACTGTTCCCTGTACTGCAGCATGGCTATATAGCCTGTATACTGTGCTCTGTACTGCAGCATGGCTACATAGACTTTATACTGTCCCCTGTACTGCAGCATGGCTACATAGACTGTATACTGTTCCCTGTACTGCAGCATGGCTATATAGCCTGTATACTGTGCTCTGTACTGCAGCATGGCTACATAGCCTGTATACTGTGCTCTGTACTGCAGCATGGCTATATAGACTGTATACTGTTCCCTGTACTGCAGCATGGCTATATAGACTGTATACTGTTCCCTGTACTGCAGCATGGCTATATAGACTGTATACTGTGCTCTGTACTGCAGCATGGCTACATAGACTGTATACTGTTCCCTGTACTACAGCATGGCTACATAGCCTGTATACTGTGCTCTGTACTGCAGCATGGCTATATAGACTGCATACTGTACCCTGTACTGCAGCATAGCTACATAGACTGTATACTGTTCCCTGTACTACAGCATGGCTACATAGACTGTATACTGTACCCTGTACTGCAGCATGGCTACATAGACTGTATACTGTACCCTGTACTGCAGCATGGCTATATAGACTGTATACTGTTCCCTGTACTGCAGCATGGCTATATAGACTGTATACTGTTCCCTGTACTGCAGCATGGCTATATAGACTGTATACTGTGCTCTGTACTGCAGCATGGCTACATAGACTGTATACTGTTCCCTGTACTACAGCATGGCTACATAGCCTGTATACTGTGCTCTGTACTGCAGCATGGCTATATAGACTGCATACTGTACCCTGTACTGCAGCATAGCTACATAGACTGTATACTGTTCCCTGTACTACAGCATGGCTACATAGACTGTATACTGTACCCTGTACTGCAGCATGGCTACATAGACTGTATACTGTACCCTGTACTGCAGCATGGCTATATAGACTGTATACTGTACCCTGTACTGCAGCATGGCTACATATACTGTATACTGTTCCCTGTACTGCAGCATGGCTACATAGACTGTATATTGGTCTCTGTACTGCAGCATAGCTACATAGCCTGTATACTGTGCTCTGTACTGCAGCATGGCTATATAGACTGCATACTGTACCCTGTACTGCAGCATGGCTACATATACTGTATACTGTTCCCTGTACTGCAGCATGGCTATATACTGTATACTGTTCCCTGTACTGCAGCATGGCTACATAGCCTGTATACTGTACCCTGTACTGCAGCATGGCTACATATACTGTATACTGTACCCTGTACTGCAGCATGGCTATATAGACTGTATACTGTACCTCTACTGCAGCATGGCTACATAGACTGTATACTGTTCCCTGTACTGCAGCATGGCTATATACTGTACACTGTACCCTGTACTGCAGCATGGCTACATAGACTGTACACTGTTCCCTGTACTGCAGCATGGCTACGTAGACTGTATACTGTACCCTGTACTGCAGCATGGGTACATAGACTGTATACTGTACCTGTACTGCAGCATGGCTACATAGACTGTATACTGTACCATGTACTGCAGCATGGCTACATAGACTGTACTGCAGCATGGCTATATAGACTGTATACTTTACCCTGTACTGCAGCATGGCTACATAGACTGTATACTGCGCTCTGTACTGCAGCATGGCTACATAGACTGTATACTGTCCCCTGTACTGCAGCATGGCTACATAGACTGTATACTGCGCTCTGTACTGCAGCATGGCTACGTAGACTGTATACTGTCCCCTGTACTGCAGCATGGCTACATAGACTGTATACTGTACCCTGTACTGCAGCATGGTTATATACTGTATACTGTTCTCTGTAATGCAGCATGCATGTTACAGGCAGTAAGCAAACTGCAGCTGACTAAACAGCTGACCAAGCAGATTAGTCGCACAATGTTTTTATGGGTTGCTGTTATGTAATGGCTTATATACAGTTCACCTGATATTTATTACTTACGTACAGCAGTGATATAAGACGTGACGATTACTTGTGAGAATTGCAGACTATAGTGAGTTCTCCATGTGGTCTGACCATTTTTCTTATACTTTTTATGTGTGTATTTTCCCATGATACACAGATGTGTATATATTTTATTATATACCAGCAACAGGAGTTTATTTCCTACCTTTGTGGTCTCTTTATGTTCTTTCTATTCCAGAATGAAGACGGAGAAGTAGATTTCAGCAGCGCCAAAGCTACAGGGAAAGATGAAGAAATACTAGCCATCTGCCGGCTGCATGGATTTTTAGGAAGACCAAGTATAGAACAGCAGCTGAAGGCTTTAGACATGGAGTACCATCAACTCAAAGAGCAGGGTCAGTCGGGCAGAGCGGATTACATCCAGAATCTCTATGCGTGGAAGTCGAAACAGGCTGGTAAGGTAAGTGATAGTGATACATAGTTTATACATAGTTAAGGGCCTGTTCACACTGCGGAAAACAGGTGGAAATTTCGAGCGGAATCCCCGCCGCAGACTCCACTCGGAATTCCGCCTGCCTTCCAGGCAGGTGGGATCCCCAGTGGAGTCTGCGGCGGGGATTCCGCTTGGAATTACTGCCTGATTTCCGCAGTGTGAACAGGCCCTAACACCTCTGACTGATGAGTAATCACCTGAGCTACCTTGATAAAAGCCAGACTATAATGGTTAGATGACTGGGTCAGAGCAACTATAAAAATGGCTGGTCAACAACTACCAAATGTGGTCCATGGATGGGCCATAGGTGAAGCAGCAACTGCCTATAGACACCAAGGCACACTGGGGAGTAAAAAATAGCCTGAATGGTCTGATAACCATTTTACCTAAAATTGTAGAAAAAGCTTAAAGTGTCACTGTCGTTTAAAAATTTTTTGCAGAAATCAATAGTACAGGCAATTCTAAGACTTTGTAAAAAAAACTTTGTAATTGGGTTTATTAGCTGAAAATGCATTTTTATCATGAAAAAGCAGTTTGAAGCTCTCCCCCCTGTCTTTATGGTTTTCTATGGAGAAGGGAGGGGTGGTGGGAGGGAGATGAGGCACCAAAACAGGACAACAAGGAGTTAATTTACAGCTACATCACTGAGCTATCTCCTCTGAAGTCAGCCCTGACCTATCTGACCTCCGAATACCGGCTTTCATACAGGTCCCGCTGTGTAATCCTTTCTCTGCTTTCTGCTGGCGACTAATCTCCCTCCCCCTTCCCCCCTCCCCTTTCTTAAAATAGCCTGTAGTATTGATTTCTGCAAAAACAAATACGACAAAGACACTTTAAGTCCTTTGCCCCTTTTTTTATCCCACTCTGGCGGCAAGCTTTCCCGGGCTGATAGAGTTTCTGCGGCATTTCAATGCCATTGGGGTTCCGCTGGTGCCCACCTGATTTCTCCTCTGGCTGCCCGGAGTCCACAGCTATTTAGAGCCGGAAGCCATTCTCTCAGCTTTAGCAAAATATGGCCACTTTCTTCCAGAGACAGCACCACTCTTGTCTCCAGGTTGGGTGCAGGTTTTGCAACTCAGATCCATTGAAGTGAATGGAGCTTATTTGCAAACTGCACCTGAACTGGAGACAAGAGCGGTGCTGTGTCTGGAAAAAAAGTGGCCATATTTTGCTAAAGCTGGATACCCCCTTCAAATACATCCCTATGAGAGTGCGCTCATAGAGATGCTTATAACATAGGACCTTCTGGCCTCTGTAGACTAGGGACAGCCAGTAAAGAAGTCATGTAGGTGCTAGCAGGACCTGAATGATGTTGGAAATATTGCGGTGCCGTGGGAACGGGATCAGTCTGGGTGAGTATATGCCCAGACTTGCTGCCAGGGCCAGATTAAAAATAAGAGGCAAACTGCTTCTTTACTTTTTTTAGCAATTTAAAGAAGAAGTCTGGTGTGTGTGTGTGTGTGTGTGTGTGTGTGTGGGGGGGGGTAACCATTTTGGGTAGGGGGTCGGGGGAACGTACCTTTTCCCGGTGCCACACAGCATCACATCCCGCTCCTGGACCCCCGATGGCAGTCTTTATACGACCTGGCTGACAGATGCCCCGCTCAGTCAGTGTATGACTGGGGCAGGACGCTACCACAGTCACTGATTGACTAAGCGGGCTAAATACCACCCCTTCATGACATTTCATCTGAGTTGTGGCTTACCCCAAAAGTGCAAAAAAGGAGTCCGTGGAGCCTCGGTTGCGAATCTCACGGGAATAGCCAGGTATCCCTAGCCTGTTGCCAAGGGGTGCGTCCAGATAGGGAGAGCACCACACCACCATGATATGTAGCCCCTTAAGTCCCACTCGGTTGCGAATATTGGAACATAAATAGGGAAACAACAGGGTGGCCCCTTTTGTGTCAGAGTCTAACTCAAGGTGCAAATATTGTGACAAAAGTGGGTTGAAAATGACAACCAATGGGGTACAGGAGCCTGGTGATGCAGTGCAGTGTGGGCACGAGGTCCAGTAAGCATACCCTCTTTATTATGTTCCCCCCACCCCCTGCCTGAAATAATGCCCCCCACTACCACCGGCCTTCTACTTTAAGCTAAAATGTTTGGACTTTACAGGCTATCCTTCACTCCCCATTGTGTCTTGGTGTCCATAACCAGTTGCTGCTTTACCTAGACCTGGACGACATTTGATGCTGACTATCATAGAAAGATACAAAATATAAGACAGCGCTCCATAGCGTAATTCAGACAGGGCTGAAGTGGTGAAAGTAAGCACATAGAACTCTCACCTGAGTAGGTTGTGCTGGTGTAAGGCGCAACTCTTACTGATAACATGCGAATGAACCGCAGCCACTCCCGACTAATCCCTACAGGGATTAAAGACAGTCAGTATCCTCCTCCACTCCAAGGCGGGTAAAACAGGCGCAGGTCCAAGAGGTAATAGTGATATAAAACTCAAACCCTCTCTGGCTTGCTAATTCTTGTTACTCTAATATACCCTTTCCAATTTCTCTTGTCTGGAGTTTGTCTCCCTTCACAATGTTTATATATCTGTATAAAATTGAAAATAAAAATAAATATAAAAAAAAAAATAGAAAGGGTATGTCTGTTACCTTCATCCTCGGCGCTGTTCCCGTGCACTTAGTTGTTCACTCCATGGTCTGGTAAGACTGCTAGGAGCACTCTTAAGAGCACTGCCCACCCCCATGGCACTGATCCACCCCTTCTAATGAAGTGGGCAGGCCAGATCAGCGCTAGGGGCGCAGCAGTGCTCTTAAGTGCTCTTAGCAGACCCTGGAGTAAACCATTAAAAGGAATACTCCAGCAAAAATCTTTTTCTTTCAAGTCAACTGGAGTCAGAAAGTTATATAGATATGTAATTTACTTCTATTTAAAAATCTCCAGTACTTATCAGCAGCTGTATGTCCTGCAGGGAGTGGTGTATTCTTTTTAGTCTGACACATTGCTCTCTGCTGCCACCTCTGTCCATGTCAGGAACTGTCCAGAGCTGGAAAGGGTTTTTTTTTTATAGGGATTTGCTGCTGCTCTGGACAGTTCCTGACATGGACAGAGGTGGCAGCAGAGCAGTGTGTCAGACTGGAAAGAATAAACCACTTACTGCAGGACATACAGCTGCTGATAAGTACTGGAGATTTTTAAATAGAAGTAAATTACAAATCTATATAACTTTCTGATACCAGTTGATTTGAAAGAAAAAGATTTCCGCCGGAGTACCCCTTTAAGTGCACAGGAACAGCGCCGCGGATGAAGGTAAGAGACATACCTGCATCCTCAGCGCCTCCTGTTTCCACCAGGGAACCCCCTGATGTGATGATGTTTGCAGACAATGGTTGCAGTCAGAATTGCGGTCAGACAAACTGATGTGTGAACAGAGCAGAAGACTCTCATAGCAACGTCCCCAAACAACTACTAGAGAGAAGAATACAGAAGATTCCTGCTCTTTGTTACACCTGGCCATAGTGGGGTACTGCAATTAAAGAGTTAACGTGTAATGAGATTTGAAGGGCCACATTTCATCCTGCCTTATGTTGAATCAGTTTGCACCGAGTTCTCCAGGTTGTGCAGTAGATTACTGAGCAGTCAGTTTATGGCGGCTCGTCTCTTTCCTCCTGCAGCTCCAGCACCCCTGGAGATGATTTAATGTGCGGCCTATTGATTTCTTCAGTCCGTTCTGTCTCTGTATTTTACATTTGAGCTTTGTGGTTATGTTTCCCCATAGACTGAATGCTGTTTTTATTTAGGTAGAGAAATAGCTTGGTGCAACTCTATTAACGGCTGAAATCAATCTAAAGATCTACAAAATGTATTGTGTTCCTCTGGCTGACATAGATGGATGGACCATACACAGATGTCTACAGCCTCACCTAACCAACTAGTATTTCCCTGTGTACATTCAGAGGAATATAAAATTATTTAAAGGGGTATTCCGCTCAGACATAACTTTTGATATGTTGCTGCCTATAGTGAGACTAACAATTCCTTCCATACTTGTTATTATCTATTCAGTCTCCCTCCACCAGTTCTCTGCTGCTGTTATTTGCTGAAGACACACAAATCTGTGTGTGAGCTTTTCTCTCTGCCTCTCCCTCCTCCCCCTCCCTTCTGAGACAGCTGATGTAAGCAAGTCCCTGGCAGGCTTTATCTGCAACATTGAAGCTTTGTAATGTTGGGAGGGTTATTCTGAGGTCAAGTTGCTGATGGACTCACTGATACAAAAAAGCTACGATTTTGCCAGTCAGGGGCTTGTTTACATCATCCATCTCAGAAGTTAGGGGGGAGGAGGGGAAGACAGAGAGAAAGGCTCACACACAGATTTTTGTGTTTTCAGCAGAACTGAGGGAAGGAAACTTAATAGTTATCAACATGTATAGAATGAATTGTTAGTCTAACCATGGGCAGCAACATATCAAAAATTATGTTTGAGTGGAATATCCCTTTAAAGATTATTCTTCATGTATAGGTATAAAAAGCTATTCAATTGTTACAATCATATGGAGTCTCCTGAAAAGGGTTTGTTTGGGTCTAAGATGTCAAAGAGTGGCGCTGTTTCAGGACATATAAAAAACACGCTCTTCATTTACTATGGTATATAATCCCTTTAGGGTGCGTTCACATGTAACGGATCCGCAGCGGATTTCTCGCTTTGAATTCGCAGTGAGGTTTGCTGCGGATCCCTGCCCAGCACAGACAAACTTGCAGCGGGATGCACATCCTGCTATATGTCAGCAGTCCGCCCAGTTAACCCCCCAACGCCGGAGTGTATACATCACCTTCTCTACGATCCGGCTTGCTTCTGGGGTTCCCGGCACGTCTCGCTCGGCCAATCACTCGCTCAGCGCACTGATTGGCTGAGCGGGACGTGAAGACGTCAGGAGCCCGGAAGCAAGCCGGAGTGGGGAACAGGTGAAGTGTAGGCTCCAGCGGCAGGGGGGTTAACAGGGCGGGCTGCTTACATACTCACAGTGGAATGTGCATCCCGCTGCGAGTTCGTCTGCCCATAGAGTGTACAGGGCAGGGATCCGCAGCGGACGCACCCTAAGGGTAGCTTCACACGTACCGTATAGCAGCGGATTTTCTGCTGTGGATCCGCAGCAGATTTGACTAAATGAATGAAAACAGCATCAAATCTGCACCATCAAATCTGCTGCAGATTCGCAGCAGAAAATCCGCTGCTATGCGGTACGCGTGCGTTAAAGTCAGGAATTCTCTTGTTGGCTGTACCTACCACTCATATCGGTATAAGGCAGTGCTTCCCAACCTTTTCCACCTCGGGGCACCCCTTGGAAAAAAAATTACCTTGGGGCACCCCTACTAAATAATGTTCTACAAAATACGAAAACCGTCTTTCAGTGGCTCACAGGTGACGTCTTCTTTGATCTGAGGCGTCACTTTTCCTTTTTCTCTCCATCCGGCCCGGACCACCATGATGATTTCTTCCAGCTACGTTTCATCTCTTCAGAACCTGCGAGCCAAACATCTTAGGCTCCGCACATTTCTAGCAACTTCCTTTCCTTTCTCCCTCCTATAGGCTCCCATACAGTAGTAACTGCAGTAAAGCGAGTAGGAATGTGGGCTGCCCCTGTATGTAAAAATCCCCTGCTGTGCCCTCATATAATGTCCCCTGACGTGCCCCCTTATACTAATAATCCCCCTGCTGTGTACCCCCATTAAATAATAATGCCCCTGCTGTGCCCTCATTTACTAATAATGCTCCCCGCTCTGCCCCCATTAAATAATAATGCCCCCTGCTCTGCCCCACTATCAAATAATAATGCCCCCTGCTCTGCCCCCCATCAAATAATAATGCCCCCTGCTCTGCCCCCCATCAAATAATAATGCCCCCTGCTCTGCCCCCCATCAAATAATAATGCCCCCTACTCTGCCCCCCATCAAATAATAATGCCCCCTGCTCTGCCCCCCATCAAATAATAATGCCCCCTGCTCTGCCCCCCATCAAATAATAATGCCCCCTGCTCTGCCCCCCCCATCAAATAATAATGCCCCCTGCTCTGCCCCTAGTAATTATTTCCCCCATGATTTGCCCCCACCTGCTGTGCACCAATAGTTAAAAAAACAAACATCCTACTCACCTAATCCAGCTGTGTGGCTGCAGGGAGCAGCTCTCCTTCTTTTCGGGCTCCATCTTGCGAGCCGCTGGGACGGAACCTCCGGCAGGCGTGATGACGTCACATCATCACGCCTGCCAGAGAGGTCACATCCCCGCATCCCATAGGCTGCAGGTAAGCAGTGCCGGCGGCCTATGGGATAGAATGTAGGAGCAGGACGCTGACAGGTCCTGCTCCTACATTCTGCTCACTTTAATGTTCCGCCCACTCACTGTGCAGGCGGGCGAAAGTTGGCCATGCCCAAGTTTCCTGTGCATGGGGAGGACAGGGGCCAGATGGGAGAGATAACTGACGGCTGAATGATCAATCAACCATAAGGTACCTTAAGATCCCTGCTTATACATAGATAGGGGGAGTTTATGAAGGAGGGGGTGCCAGCTAATTTTAAGCCCTTTCATTATTGCAGATGGGTCATGTGTTTCCCACTTAGAACCCCAAATAAATTACAAGATTTCCTGTGTAGACAGGAGATCAGTCTCTCTTGTGCTTCTGACTTCCTATAAAGAATTACGTCATCATCTATCAAACAACCCCTCTCTCCATCCTTCTCCGAATTTTGTTTTCCTCTTTATAACCCTTCCTCCCCCTATACACAAAGTTCTGTTGAAGAATACATTTGCTCCCTATTTGAGGGACACGAGGTGCAGTGATATAGTATGTGGGTCTATACAATACACAGTTCTGAAATTACGTCATCATCTATCAAAAACCCCCGTCTCCATCCTTCTCTAAATATAGTTAAACTTATACACTAAGTTCTGTTGAAGAATACATTTCCTTCCTATTTGAGGGACCAGAGGTGCAGTGATATAGTATGTGGGTCTACACAATATACAGTTCTAAAACTACCGTCTTACACTGTTTTTTACTGCTACCCTCTGTGTACAGATTCTTTAGTGTATTCATATGAGATGCATAATAGAGGAAACAGTTGGCCATAGTGAAAATGTCTCAGCATCCACTTTACCAGACTGTATTGCTTATTTTTAGACATCAGCACAAGGGTAGTAACTGTGCATGTGTGGTACTGTCCATTACAGAGAGAGGCGAGCGAGTGAGTACCCCCCCCCCCCCCCCCTTATAGTTAATAGGCCATAAAACTGTACTTTGAAATTACCTTCCATCTATTATAGAAAAATATCTATTCCTTAAGTAAAATCCCTGCTTGGATGTAGAGTCTGGGAATTATGCCTAAAACTCTTTTCCAGCTGAAACGATTATGACTAACCCGAACCAAATGTCCAGTCTGGGTGCCAGCTCATAATCTGTTATTTACTGTTTATTTCAGTCTGTTGGATTGTCTAAGAATTAGTTATCCCGGTGTCTTTGGAGCTCTTGGACATACGTTCCTTTAAGCTGTTTTTGATATATCAGACATATTGAACCTAAACTTTCCAAAATTTGATTCAGCGGATCAGGATCAGACAAATGCGTTCTTCAGACGCAGCAACGTCCTGACTTTATTTAGACTTAGAAGCATTCGGCGTATGTTATATAACGCCCTCACATCTATACTTACTGCAACTCCTTGGGTCCAATCTTACACAATAAACACTATAAAATTGTTGCTGTACACATGTCTTATAATAATGTGCATAGGATACACTTGAATAAGGCTGGGTTCACACTACGTTTTTGCAATCCGTTCAACGTTTCCGTATTTAATTGGTTACTTTTAACGGACAGAAAAACGTAGTCAACACTACTTTTGTGTCCGTTAAAAAAACGCATCCGTTTCTCTACGTTTTTTTTTTTTTTTATAATAGAAGTCAATGGAAAACCAGATCCAAATGGATGACACACAATTGCATCCGTTTTTGCATCTGTTTTTTCCAGAAAACGTCTACGTTAAATGGATTGCAATAACGCAGCGTGAACCCAGCCTATGTGTCTGATGTGTTCCTTGAAGGCAGAATGCGCTATGCAGAAATCATGGCTTTCCAGAACTGTTCCCAAAGTACTCAAGAAGTGGACACATTAGACTTATGTCAGCCAGGACAGGCAGCCAACCTTATGAGTATGGGCTTCCTGGGCTCTCCTTTTTCCATTGATGTCTGGGGAATGATGGATCAGGCATGTTGAACTACACCTGCTGATCCTTTTTGTTTTCAGAGGGATAAGCTGCCGCCAAAGGAGTCTGCAACAGCCTCCTCCCCATCCTGTGCACATGTACTTCGACAGCTATCTTGTGTATGGCTAGGCTTAGGTATCATTAGCATAGGTAAGGGTGAAGAAGTTAAGGTAAGCTCATGAGATCTTCCAACAAATAACTTAATCTGGTCATACACATTAGATATGTTGTACAAAGAGTGTACAACGAGTACAGTGAGTGATCGGCCAAACATTTAAAGTATGTGGTGAGTTTTATTATTATTACTAAGTAATATATAATCAAGAAAACAAGAGGAATAAAGTTAAAGGTGTTGTCCTGCGAAAATCTTTTTCTTTCAAATTAACTGATATCTGAAAGTTATATAGATTTGTAATGTACTCCTATTGAAAAATCTCAAGTCTTCCCATACTTATCAGCTGCTGTATGTCATGCAGGAAATGTTGTTTTATTTTCCGTCTGACACACACTTACTATCAAACCAGCGGACAAAGGGGGAGCACTAGTTGTCATGGATACCACACAGTATAGCCAAGAGATCTTAGGTCAGATATCTGACACACAAGTATATGAGACCCTACCTTCAGATCCCACAGGTATCTACACTGCTGAGCTCAAACAACTAGTCACACAAGCATTGGACGACCTAATCATTGACACCAAGTTAGGAGAATTCTTGATCCCGGATTTTCCTATTGTTCCCTTGCTTTACACACTACCCAAGATACATAAAGATCTACACAATCCCCCGGGGCGCCCCATAGTGTCTGGGCGGGGGTCCCTTTTTAGTAATGCCGCCATTTTTTTGGACAAAATCCTGAGAAGCTTTGCTACCAATACAAGATCTTATATACAAGACACTTCAGACTTTCTCTCCAAAATCGCGTCTCTTTCCATTTCTACTAACACTGTTCTTGCATCGTTTGATGTTACATCCCTGTACACCTCTATAGAACACACCAGAGGTCTCTATGCTGTAGAAAAATGCATCACTGAGTCGGACATGTCGGGGAGGTGTGGAGAGTTCATCCGGGCGCTGCTTGGCTTCATCCTCGAACACAACTACTTTGAGTTTGGGGGTGTCTTTTACCGGCAGCGCCGCGGGACCGCGATGGGGTCCAATGTGGCCCCTACGTATGCTAACATCTATATGGCGGTCCTGGAGGAGGAACATATCTACACTTCCCCACAATGGCACCTGGTCAAAAGTTGGCTAAGATATATAGACGACATATTTGTGGTATGGGAGGGCACTGTAGACCAGCTTCTTGATTTCCAACACACTATCAATCACATACATCCAGAACTCAAATTCACCCTGACATACTCACAAACAGAGGTACAATTTTTGGACACATTGGTGTACAAAGAAGGTGACCGTTTAGCGACTGACCTATATGTCAAACCGACAGACAGAAATAATTTGTTACATTATGACAGCTTTCACCCCAGAAACATGGTGAACTCACTACCCTGGAGTCAATTGCTCAGAGTGAGGAGGATAGTGAGTAATCCAGAGATAGCTGACACCCGCCTTGACTCCATGTGCACCAAATTTAGACAAAGGGGTTACCCAGACAAATTGATTGATGTCCACAGGGCACACATTGACAGGACCACAAGGACAGAGACATTTTCTAAACAACACAGACAGACGGAACAAAGACTTCCTTTCGTCTCCACCTATGGTCCACAGAGCAGACAGGTCTCACACATCCTACGTAAACATTGGGGGATACTCCAGCGGGGGTGCCCGACCATCAGGGAATTCCAGACCCCCCCACTGATGTCATACAAGAGGGACAAAAATCTGAGGGACATACTAGTTCGCTCCCTGATCCCCACACAGAGAGGACACAAACAAAGACTGTTTGCCCCCCTGAAAAAAGGCAACTTTACTTGCCATGGATGTGCTACCTGCAACAATATAATCAAAGGTGATACCTTCCATCACCCCCACACTGGGAAGGAATTCAAAATTAAACACAGATACACATGCACCTCAGACTATGTGGTTTACATGATTGTATGCCCCTGTGGCCTTATGTACATTGGTGAGACTACCATGGAGGTGAAAATGAGGATTAGCAAACATAAAAGTACAATTAGGAAATCTATGTTGGACCTGCCGGTCCCGAGACACTTCAATGAGATGAACCACAGCATTAGCCAACTCCGTTTTCGGGTGATTGACCATGTCCCCCCACTGCCCAGAGGGGGGGACAGACAGAGACTTCTTAAAAAGAAAGAATCAAAATGGATCTTTATACTGGACACTCTACAGCCCAGAGGGCTGAATCTTGAACTTAAATGGCAGCTTTGATTACTTATCATTTGACTTTTTATTCAATAGACAGGGGTTAATCTACATCCTGCAAAGGTACTCGTGGTCTGATGTACTCCTTATGCCCCGTGGACACCTCTATCCGTATAGTTAGATATATTATATGTATATTTAATTTTTGTTTTTTGTATCACTGACACTTTTTTCTTTTTATTTTTGCAGATCATGTTTATACTGGGCCATTCCGGACTGCCACCTGGAGGTTTCAAGTGCTTTTTACAATCCACACTGTACTAGCATCTTCAGACTGGTTTTTCTGTTTCTATCTGTTCTCTTTCTTAATAAACGTACTCAGAGCATGAATTGGTGTTTATACAATTTTTTAGGCCCTTATCACATAGGCCCTAACATGGTACTGCCAATCCAATGGCGGGGTAGAGATGTGTGACTTTATATGGGAGAGCACAGTGGAACGATGTGCTGCTGTCACTCTCCTTTGCCTGCTGTATGATTGAGGTCCGTTGAGCATGTGGTTTGTTACAGTGGCTAGCTGTTCGTTAGCTACAGTGACAATCACCCCCGTGCGACCCTGGTTGGATGCCTCCCTAAGGTGTCCCCTTTGGTAAGCATAGGGTGTCTCTGGATCGCCCCATGACTGTAGTACCTCACCCCTTGTGGATGTGGGGATTAAGCATTCCCCATGGCAGATTCCCCAGTACCCCCCTATATACTCCAAGGCACTCTTATACCTTGGTCAGCTCATACACCCACGCCAGACCGGTGGGTAACGGCCGCTCTGGACTTGCAGTACGCTATTCTCTCTGTACTAACTTTCTCTCCACCTTGTCTGAGGCTGTGTTTCGCTGACAGGCGGCGTGCACGGCGCTGTCAGCGAAACCTATTGTGTACATTTGGTTTCTATGGCGATGACGGGGGCGGCGTCGCGGCCTCGTGACGTCATCGGCTGCAGACCGCCGGCGCCTCTCGCGCCGTTACATACACGTGGATTGGATTGCAGGTCACACACCTGTGGGCTGCAGTTCCTGACTTCCACCTCCGGTGGGCTTTTCTGAAATCCCGGTAAGGATCTTCCTTAATTTGTTACTATATATACCTCTATTTCTCATGCATAATTCCTGATAGATCCTTGTGGGTCCGTGTATGCCCCTCAAACATGACCACTGTCACTAATCACGGATGTGTATTTACATCTTATGTATATACACTATATGTTTTATATGATTAGTGTGGAATATATACACTATATGTTTTATATGATTTGTATGGAGTAGTGGGTCACTTATCCACCCCACATTTGTGTTTTCACCCACTTAGCACCCAGCTGATGCAGAGGGTGTGTCTTAGTGATGCATTTGGTTTTCCCCATATATACCAGCACAGTGCACATGTAATATAGGCTTGACAAAGACCCTGCTGGGTCGAAACGTTGCTATGGTGTATGTTGCTTGAATAAACTACTACCACTTTTTCACTATTGGATGCTGTCGGACCAATCCTTCCTTGATGTACTATGGTCTTTAACTGGGATTGAAGACCCTCTGGCGTGCGTCCGTCTTCTACAATACTAGAGGCATTTTCTACTAACCCAGGTGCTGTTGGACTCTTTGCTGTATGACAGTGCTCTCTGCTGACATCTCTGGCCAAGACAGGAACTCTGTCTCGGTTTTATATGAATCCCCATTGAAAACCTCTCCTGCTCTGGACAGTTACTGTCTCGGCCAGAGATGTCAGCAGAGAGCGCTGTGTCAGACTGAAAATAAAACAACATTTCCTCCAGGACATTCAGCAGCTGATAAGTATGGGAAGAGTTGAGATTTTTTAATAGAAAAAAATTACAGATCTATATAACTTTCTGACACCAGTTGGTTTGAAAGAAAAAGTTTAATAAGGAGAGAGAACCCTGCCCACAAGGGCTTACAGTCTACAAGATTTCTAACGTTCCCCAGAGGCAGCCATTGAGGCCCCAACTTCTGGCCTTTGGATTTCAGCTGGCAGTGGCTTATCTCCCCTTCATAAACATATAAGAGCTCAGCCAAGTATAGAGTGATCATGCAGGACGGCTGTCAGCCAAACACAACAGCTATCGACTTATCTCCCCATATAAACATGGTATGGCATTTCACATATATTTCTTAAAGAGGAACTGTGCACAGGGCAGAGGAAGGAGGTTTGTGTCTTTTCCTCCTCCTCCTTCACTCCGTTCCCGTGCAGTTATTAGTTGAATCCATGGCCTGGAGCTTGGTTAAGGCCACTGCCCCAATCTGGCCTGTCTGCTCCATTGATTATCATTAGAAGGAGTGGTCCGCCTTGGTATGATGGGGGTGGGGCAGTGCTCCTAAAGGTGCTCCGGGCCGTGGATTCAACTATTAACTGCATGGGAGCAGAGGAGGAAGGTCAGAGCAGGGCAGTTTCTAGGTCTTTTCGGCAACAGGGTGAATCCTGATAAAAGCGCCCCCCCCCCCCCGCCCCGCCCCACCAAAGCACACTAAGTTTTCAGCCCTGGGGAAGGAAGGGGGGCTTTTATCAAGATTCGGGTTGCTAAGAAGGGGCAGTGTGTGTATTACAGCATAGGGCACCCCAAATAATGTTCTACTGAATACAAAAACATCATTGGCAACCCGAATATAGTAGCCTATCTCCCCCACCCATAGTGCCTAATATTTTAGCCAGTCCCCCCATAATGCCTTATATAGTAGCCAATCCCCCTATAGTCCCTGGTATAGTATCTATTCCCCCAATAGTGCCCGTTATAGTATCTAATCCCCCCATAGTGCCTCATATAGTAACCAGCCCCCCCTATAGTGCCTCCCTCCATAGTACCATATATAGTAGCCAGTCCCCCATAGGGCCTCATATAATAGCCAGTCCCCCCTCATAGTGCCCCATATAGTAGCCAATCCCCCCATAGTGCCTCATACAGTAGCCTGTCCCCCCTATAGTGCCTCCCTCCATAGTGCCATATATAGTAGCCAGTCCTCCCCCATAGTGCCTCATATAGTAGCCAGTCCCCCCTATAGTGCCTCATATAGTAGCCAGTCTCCCCTATAGTGCCTCATATAGTAGCCAGTCTCCCCTATAGTGCCTCATATAGTAGCCAGTCTCTCCACAGTGCCTCATATAGTGGCCAGTCCCCCATAGTGCCCCATATAGTGGCCAGTCCCCCATATAGTGGCCAATCCCCCATAGTGCACCATATAGTGGCCAGTCCCCCATAGTGCACCATATAGTGGCCAGTCCCCGATATAGTGGCCAGTCCCCCATAGTGCCCCATATAGTGGCCAGTCCCCCATAGTGCCATATATAGTAGCCAGTCCCCCATAGTGCACCATATAGTAGCCAGTCCCCTATAGTGCCCCATACAGTGGCCAGTCCCCCATATAGTGACCAGTCCCCCATAGAGCCCCATACAGTGGCCAGTCCCCTATAGTGCCTCATATAGTTGCCAGTCCCCCATATAGTAGCCAGTACCCCATAGTGCCCCATATAGTGGCCAGTCCCCCATAGTGCCCCATATAGTGGCCAGTCCCCCATACAGTGGCCAGTCCCCCATATAGTAGCCAGTCCCCCATAGTGCCCCATATAGTGGCCAGTCCCCCATAGTGCCCCATATAGTGGCCAGTCCCCCATATAGTAGCCAGTCCCCCATAGTACCCCATATAGTGGCCAGTCCCCCATATAGTAGCCAGTCCCCCATAGTGCCCCATATAGTAGCCAGTCCCCCATAGTGCACCATATAGTAGCCAGTCCCCCATAGTGCACCATATAGTAGCCAGTCCCCTATAGTGCCCCATACAGTGGCCAGTCCCCCATATAGTGGCCAGTCCCCCATAGAGCCCCATACAGTGGCCAGTCCCCTATAGTGCCTCATATAGTGGCCAGTCCCCCATATAGTAGCCAGTGCCCCATATAGTGGCCAGGCCCCTATATAGTAGCCAGTCCCCCATAGTGCCCCATATAGTGGACAGTCCCTCATATAGTAGCCAGTCCCCCATAGTGCCCCATATAGTGGCCAGTCCCCCATAGTGCCCCATATAGTGGCCAGTCCCCCATATAGTAGCCAGTCCCCCATATAGTAGCCCATATAGTGGCCAGTCCCCCATAGTGCCATATATAGTAGCCAGTCCCCCATAGTGCCATATATAGTAGCCAGTCCCCCATAGTGCACCATATAGTGGCCAGTCTTCCATATAGTAGGCAGTACCCCATAGTGCCTCATATAGTGGCCAGTCCCCCATAGTGCCCCATATAGTGGCCAGTCCCCCCTATAGTGCCTCATATAGTGGCCAGTCCCCCCTATAGTGCCTCATATAGTGCACTATAGGGGGGGGGGACTGGCCTTTAAATCCTCATTATGACTTTGGTCTTTGGGGCTGATGGCAAAAATCATTCAACTTCCCTGTGGAAACCATCTTCAAGCACTAAAATACCTAGTAATGCCCAATGCTCTCTCTTAACCATGGTGAAAGAAATGTGAATTATATGAGCACTATGGTACTTATAAGATGGGACTTATACACAGTACCAAATGTAATAAACCAGAAAAATTACTTGTTTTGCAACCAGGAATTGGATTACTGATTTTATCATTTCCATTTGCTTTGGTTTCATTTTTTTCTTTATTGTGTTTTGTTGCAAGCTTTGAGTTGTATAGAGCCTTTCTATAGAATCTTTTAAAGGGCTACTCCAGTGAAAAACATTTTCTTTCAGATCAACTGGCTTCAGAAAGTTATATACATTTGTAATTTACTTCTATTTAAAAATCTCAAGTCTTCCCATACTTATCAGCTGCTGTATGCCATACAGGAAATGTTGTTTTCTTTTCAGTGTGACACAGTGCTCTCTGCTGACATCTCTGGTCGAGACAGAAACTGTCCAGAGCAGTAGCAAATCCTCATAGAAAACCTCTCCTGCTCTGGGCAGTTCCTGTCTCAGTCAGTAGAGAGCAGTGCGTCAGACTGAAAAGAAAACACTACTTCCTGCAGGAAATACAGCAGCTGATAAGTATGGGAAGATATTAGGAAGAGCCCGGCACTCACCAAGTAAATTATGCTTCTTTATTGTAGTGTAGCAAACATATGGTACAAGGACGCGTTTGGGCCAAGCATGGACTTCATCAGCTTAGGGGTGTACAATGCAGCGAGGTCACCAACAGGTATATATACATAACAAAAAAAAAACACCAAAATATATGGGCGGGGCCAAACAATATGACGTCACAAAGTGGGCGGGGCCAAATGTGATGACTCCACAAAGTGGGCGGGGCCAACATGAAAACGTCAAGAAGTAAACAATATGGGGAAAACATCAATGGGAATGGGAGGGGGGTAACATAGTAAACAATGGGACATGTGTCACATGATAATGAGGAGTATACACTGCATAGGAAGTACATATAAACATAAACAAACATGTTGCTAGAGACGGCGGATGATAATATCATAAAGCAGGTCAAGGGGGAGCGGTACACAGCGGGCCAGTTGCTCCGATCGCAAAGTGAAGTTTGATAAGTATGGGAAGACTTGGGATTTTTAAATAGAAGTAAATTATGAATGTATATAACTTTCTGAAACCAGTTGATTTAAAAAAAAAAAAAAAAAAAAAAATTTCTGCTGGAATACCCCTTTAAAGTCTGTGGGGCCCATACTGTACCTATATGCATGCCATGGTTCATTGGATGCAATTATATATATATATATATATATATATATATATATATATATATATATATATATATATATTACACTCATTCACACGTCCTCAGTTTTTTTTATATAGACCACACAATGTTATGTCTGTGATCTGTAAATTTATGTGAGTATTTTAACCACATTCATCCAAAATTTTGCAGATTCACAAAAAGTGAAGTTCATTGCTAGGATCCATAATTTTTCGGGCGTTACAGATGTTACCTCCATAATATACTTACATTTTGGACACTCAGTAGATTTACACAGATGTGTGAGCAGGCTATATGGAAACCAATGGGACCGTAACATGTCTGTAATTGCCAATCTGCAGTTACTTACAAAATATACAGAAGTGTGAATGAGACCTTAGAGTTATTTAGGCCTCATCACCACTATGGCTCGGTGTGTCCCTGTACAAGCTCCATACACACAGCTGTGCCGTATAGTGGAGCTGTGTATGAGGCTCAGTCTCTGGGAAGACTAAACCTGTCAGTGACTTTAATTTCGGGTGAAGACGTCATAAAATAAGTATCAGATCTGTGCATATCAGTGTGTAAGGGCCCTTTTACACAGAAAGATTATCTGACAGATTATCCTCCAAAGATTTGAAGCCAAAACCAGGAACAGACTATAAACAGGGAACAGGTCATAAAGGAAAGCCTGAGATTTGTCCTCTTTTCAAATCCATTCCTGGCTTTGGCTTCAAATCTTTGGCAGATAATCTGGCAGATAATCTTTCTGTGTAAATGGACCCTAATGCTGGGTTTACACGGAGCGATTATCGGGCGAATTTTCGCAATAACGATCGAATTCGAACGATAATCGTACGTGTAAACGCGGCGAACGATCCATAAAATCGTTCATTTTGATCTTTTAACAGGTTTTTAAATCGTCGTTCGCAAAAAATTCGCTGATCGTTCCGTGTAAACAGTCGTTCACTGATTTTCCCTATGTGTGAGATAGGCTTAAGCGATCGCAAAACAAATTTTCTGTACGATATATCGTACAGTCTAAACGCTGACCTTTATAAAAAAAAAATTGTTACTTCAAAATCGTTAATCGTACGATCGGGCGAATTATCGCTCCGTGTAAACCCAGCATAAGGGTCCATTTACACAGAAAGATTATCTGACAGATTATCTGCCACAGATTTGAAGCCAAAGCCAGGAATGGATTTGAAAAGAGGAGAAATCTCAGGCTTTCCTTTATGACCCGATCTCTGTTTATAGTCTGTTCCTGGCTTTGGCTTCAAATCTTTGGCAGATAATCTGTCAGATAATCTTTCTGTGTAAATGGACCCTAATGCTGGGTTTACACGGAACGATTATCGTGCGAATTTTCTACGATAACGATTAAATTTGAACGATAATCGTACGTGTAAACGCAGCGAACGACGAGCGAGAAATCGTTCATTTTGATCTTTTAACTTGTTTTAAAATCGACGTTCGTCGTTCGCAAAAAATTCGCCGATCGTTCCGTGTGAACAGTCGTTCACTGATTTTACCTATATGCGAGATAGGCTTAAGCGATCGCAAAACGATCGGAAAACGAATTTTCTGTACGATATATCGTTCCATCTAAACGCTGATCGTTATAAAAGAAAAATCGTTACTTAGAAATCGTTAATCGTTCGATTGGGCGAATTATCGCTCCATGTAAACCCAGCATAAACGACTGTTTACACGGAACGATGGGCGAATTTTTTGCGAACGACGAACGACGATTTAAGAACAAGTTAAAAGATTAAAGTGAACGATTTCTCGCTTGTCTTTCGATCGTTCGCTGCCTTTACACGTACGATTATCGTTCGAATTCGATCGTTATCGTGCAAATTCGCACGATAATCGTTCCGTGTAAACCCAACATAAGTCATACAAATTTACTGTAAAGTGAAACAAGAAGAAAAAATACTATTACAATAAGGTATATACAACTACAGACATGACCTGTATGTGTTACTTGACTTTATTTGACTTAGCTTTTTTCGTCATTTTCTCATTTTTTATCTCATCCTTCTCATGTATTGCAGAGCAGCGTCTTGTCCCAGGGCGAGGAGAGTCCGGTAACACAGGCGTTCCTCAAGTATAAAGATGCTCTTTCTCTGGATCCTTATAGCTGGCAATACAATCTTCGTGTGGGCAGACACTTGTTGCTAAGGAAAGAAAACAAAGAAGCCCTGATGTTCTTACGGAATTCACTGGCACTGCGACCGGCGTCGGCCATTGCCAGGTGACGTGATGTTTTCCCTCAGATCTTCTGCTGGGTGACATGATTGTGTCATCTATTTATCAAGCATACCGTAGTTATACTTGGCCTGGTACATTGCACATTTACAGCATCGGGAATGTATGACAGGGATACATAGGACTGAACTGTGTGACCATAGGAACTTTTTACTAGAGTAACGTTGCCGCTCTACACAGACAAAATGCAGTCAGGATTTTTATTCCCAATTGAAAAATACTTGATTTTCATCTGGAATTAAAGGGGTTGTCCTATAAAGAGATATGGGCGATCAGTGGCCTCTACTGGGCAAATTTAGTATTACACGCTGGCCACTTAGCGGCTTTCCCCCTTGAAGGGCGGCCCAAGCTGGAAACCTCTGTGATATCTAAATAGCTTTGTAGAACAGCCTAACCGATTTATATTAATATAATGAATGGTTATTTTAGTAGAGATACCCTTTCGCAGCTGGAAAATAGACTGGTGATCCCAGAGTACGGCATAGACTCACTTAAGTTTAATAGTTTCCACATTAGAATGAAAAACCCAGTGATCAAAGAATAAATTTATGATCTCACTGATCATAAATTTATTCTTTGATCACTGGATTTTCTATTCTAATGTGGAAACTGATAAACTAATTGAGTCTAATGAAGTTAAGGTATTGGAATGGCAGAGTCAAAGTCCTGACCTTAAAGGGGTTATCCAGTGCTACAAAAACATGGCCACAACACGACTCTTGTCTCCAGTTCAGGTGCGGTTTGCAATTAAGCTCCATTCACTTTAATGAAACTGAGCAGCAAAACACCGCCCAAGCTGGAGACAAGAGTGGGGCTGTCTCAGAGGGATAAGCTGTTTTGATGAGAGTAAGTCCTTCCCGGTCTTGTCTTTTAAAATTTTCCCGGTGCCATGTTTAGGGTAAAAAAAGATCTTTGAATCACAGGGTCAATGTGGCGTGGCCTAGAGAGTCTGTGCCCTAGGTCTACGACGCCTCCCCTTTCTTGCTTCCCGCCCTCCTCATCATTAAACAGTGCAGATGTGCCACTTGCATCATTAAGGCCCATGTGCAGTGTTTAGACAAGTGATGAATAGGAGAAATCCTGCCAGGGGCGTTCCTAATGATGAGAAGGGCGGGGAGGAAGAAAGAAGAAGCGTTGTAGGCCTAGGACACAGACACTTTAGGCCACACCACATTGACTCGGCTGCTGAAGATTAAAAGATTATTTTTTACCCTAACCAAGACATCAGGCACATTTTAAAAGATACAACCGGTAAGAATTTACTTTCATCAAACGGATGGTACCAGCAGTTTGGGGGAGGGGTGGTGAATACAGTATCGCTTTAATCCAATAGAAATGTTGTGGAAGAGCCCAAAGCACTTAGCTCATGGGGAAAACTGACCAACATAACAGAGTTGAAACTAATTGTACAAAGGAACAGGCTAAAATTTCTCCAGGCCAAGGTGCAAAACAAATCAACAATTACCAGAAACCCTGAGATGCCGTTATTGCTGCACAAGGGGGTCATAGCAGATACTAAAAGCAAGGGTTCACTTACTTTTGTCACTCACAGATGTGATATTGTGTAATTATTGTGTAACTTATTTGTTCGATCTAGTTCTCTTTATCTCCTTTTAGGAAAATCTAAAATAGACTGTTGTCAGATATATGTGGCAGTATAGAAAATTCTGAAGGGTTCACAAGCTGTATAAGTCCAAAGTCACAAATTAGAACTGATTTACTGCCTATTTGGCAGATGGGTAGTGTGACCTAAGTCATTGGCACACCCACAGTATGTTACATATACATTACCTGCAATGTCATACAGTGTCCAGAAGGTGGCGGTGCCCTATAATGAAAGAAATAACCTAAATTATCATGATGTGTCAATGCTTTGCTAATACAACCCAAACTAAAAAAAATTTTATTGTTTTTTTTTTCTGTTTTTCTGGTTATTAATGTGCTTGTGTATATGTGGGGTTTAGGTGCTATGTTGGTCTAGCTCTTCTAGAGGAGGAAAATGTTCCTGAAGCAAGCGCACAAGAAGCAATCCTTTACCTCCAGCAGGGATTAGAGGATTTTGTCAATAAGCGTGCTGCACAGGAGAGGTCAGTCCTAAAGAGTGTGATTACTCTAACAAATAATGCCCACTCATATATAAAGTATCCATCTATCCATCAATGTGAATGTGACCTGAGGTGTAGTAACCCAACATGACCACTACACCATGTATGGCGCTATCTGATTCCATTTAATTTTACTGTGTATGTGGGTGTCGTCCCACTAGCAAACAGTTGACTGTGATTCCAGCTTTCACACCCCCACTTATAAGATATTGATGGTCTATCCCAAAGAATATCTCTTCTATCGTAGAGGCCTGGTACATGCTAACTGTACTTTTGTGTTAACTAAACAAAGAGGGCAAGGGGGGTTCTGGGGAGGGGAAGGAGAGGAAAAGAAAGGGAAGGGGGGGACCCCTGAACTGGGAATAGAAGTAAGGGTCCTATTACACTGAGCGATTTTTAACGATTAATGACTAACGATAAATGATCGCAAACGAGATTATTTATCGTTAACCTGAAATCATTCACCATTTTACACAGAACGATGGTCGTTAGTTATGATCGTTATTGTGATCGTTACTGTGATCGTTATTGTGATCAATACTATGATCGTATATTCCTTCTGATCCCAGCAAAACCATGTGCAATTACACTGAACGATTAGTGAAAAAATGCGGAACTTGAGCGAACGAATGTGAAATTACAGCGAACGATTAACGATAATTTTAGGTTCAGATCTAAATCAACGATCAGCGACAGTGTCGGACTGGAGTGCCTTGGCCCACCAGGGGAAATCATTCTTGGGGCCCACCCTTCTGCCACCACACTTATCTATGGTAACATTAATAAGGGTCCATTAACACGGCGTGATATGGGGCAGTGTAGGGCTGCAAATGATTGCTAATCAGCAGGGCAGGAATATATAGAGATGTGCAGCCGACAGCAATGATCTTAGCCGCACAAAAGATCAAATCAGCCGACTATGGGGCATTTGCTTGCATGTCAGCCAATCTCTGGCACTTTTACATGGGCCGATCATCGGCTGAATAGACTTCCTAGGAGCACTTGTTACCGATTATTGGCCGGTGTAATCGCGCTATAAGACAATTTTCTTTGCATGATAACACTGTATGCTACCAATAACACCAGTATATAAAGAGCAAATATCCCCACACATATTACCGCTATACAGTAACTGACCAAATCCTGTATATCAAGACCGATATTACCAATAAACCAGTATACAGGAGGGAAATAGTATCACCATACATATTACCGCTATACTGTTACTGACCAAATCCTGTATACTGAGACCAAAATTACCAGTACACAAGGGGGAAATATTACCGCCACACCACAACCATCACCACCATATTGTTACTGACCAAATCTGGTATACTAAGACCAATGAACACCGCACCAGATTACAAGTAACAAATAATACCCCCACATACTGACTAACACCACAGCTGCTACTGAATAAAATCCTCTGAACAAAAGATCAATATCCCCTCATACAGTCATACAGAGGTAGCCCCAGCTCTACACTATATACGTTACAGTGCACATAGATTTAGTGACTCACAGGGGACGTCTTCTCTGATCGGAGTTCTTCCCTTTTCATCTACTTCTCCATCTGCCCTGGGCCGTTATGAGAACTTCTCCGAGCCACGAATCCACAGAATCTGCCAGAGAAATATATTAGGCTCCTTACTCTGTCACCATCCTCATCTCTCTACACACTGCACATCTGTATTGGCCCCTTTACACCTTCTCTCAGTGGTTAGCCCTGACTATTGTGTGTGTGTCTGTGTGTTTATATATATATATATATATATATATATATATATACATATATATATATTGTGCACACACCTTGTAGATGGCCCCTTGTTCAGTCCTCCATATAGATGGCCCTGTGTCCCTGTGTGCCTCTACTATAGTAGAGATCCCCCTCTGTGTAATCCCTTTATAGTAGATGACAACCTCTGTGCATTCCCTATATCAGGGGTAGGGAACCTTGGCTCTCCAGCTGTTGCAAAACTACAACTCCCTTCATGCCTGCAACAACTGCAACAGCTGGAGATCCAAGGTTCCCTATTCCTGCCCTATAGTATATGGCCCCCTCTGTGTAGTCCCCTTATAGATGACCCCTCTGTGTAGTCCACTAAAGTAGATGCCCCCTATAGCCTATTGTATACACACCGCACCCAGTATAGTTAACCTTATAGATGCCCCCCATTGTTGTCCCCCTCTGTGTAGTGCCCTTTATAGATGCCTCCTCAGTGTTGTCCTCCTTATAAATTGCCCCCATCCAGTGTCCCTTATAGATGTCTCCCTGTGTTATCCCCCTTATAACTGGCCCGCTTGTGTTATCCATCCCCCCATATAGATAGCCCCCTTATGTTGTCCATCCCTACCCCCCATATAGCCCCTTATGTTGTCTATTCCCCCGTATAGCCCCCTTATGTTGTCCTTGCCCCATATAGCCCCCTTAAGTTTTCCTTCCCCTGTATACAGCCCCTTATGTTGTCCTCCCCCTGAATACAGCCCCTTATGTTGTCCTTCCCCTGTATATAGCCCCTTATGTTGTCCTCCCCCTGTTTATAGCCCCTTATGTTGTCCTCCCCCTGTATACAGCCCCTTATGTTGTCCTTCCCTGTATATACCCCCCTTATGTTGTCCTTCCCTGTATACAGCCCCCCTTGTGTTGTCCTCCCCTGTATACAGCCCCCCTTATGTTGTCCTTCCCTGTATACAGCCCCCCTTATGTTGTCCTGCCCCTGTATATACCCCCTTATGTTGTCCTCCCCCTGTATATAGCCCCCCTTATGTTGTTCTCCCCCTGTATACAGCCCCCTTATGTTGTCCTCCCCCTGTATATAGCCCCCCTTATGTTGTCCTCCCCCTGTATACAGCCCCCCTTATGTTGTCCTGCCCCTGTATATAGCCCCTTATGTTGTCCTCCCCCTGTATACAGCCCCTTATGTTGTCCTCCCCCTGTATACAGCCCCCTTATGTTGTCCTCCCCTGTATACAGCCCCCCTTCTGTTGTCCTCCCCCCTGTATACAGCCCCCCTATGTTGTCCTCCCCTGTATACAGCCCCCCTTCTGTTGTCCTCCCCCCTGTATACAGCCCCCCTTCTGTTGTCCTCCCCCCTGTATACAGCCCCCCTATGTTGTCCTCCCCTGTATACAGCCCCCCTTCTGTTGTCCTCCCCCCTGTATACAGCCCCCCCTTATCTTGCCCCCTCTGATAAAAAATAAAAAAAAAACACAAGACAACTCACCTAACCACACGCTCCCCCGTCGGTCGCCGGTGTCCTCTTCTCTGACAGCAGCTCCGATGTGAAGTCCCGCCGGCGCCATCACTGACCTCAGTGTGCGCCGCGGTGGCTGGGACTTCCGGTATGCGCTGCATGAACCGGAAGTCCTAGCCGCCGCCGCGCACACTGAGGTCAGTGATGACGCTGCCGGGACTTCGCAACGGAGCTTGCGTAACTCTTGTGATCGCAAGCAAATCTCTGCTTGCGGTCACAAGAGTGATTGACAGGGCGGGAAGCCGTAGGCTTCCCGCCCTGTCAATCACAACACTGCTTACATTTAACTGGAAGCGATTGTTGCGATCGCTTCCAGTTAAAAAGGGAGGTGCGGCCCCCGGCCCCCCTAGGAGCAGGGGGGCCCACTCCAGCTCGGGGCCCACCGGGGGTTTCCCCGGCCCCCCGGTGGCCCAGTCCGAGCCTGATCAGCGACATAGGAACAAACGTGTTTGATATTGACACATACGGAATAGTCTGAATTATTAAAATAAACCATTATTGATCCCACACAGTAATCGGTGTAAATGAAACATTAATTGCATATTTTTGGTCATAAAATCTATCATACAAAACTTAATAAAAAGCAAATAAAATGTCCCATCCACCCGAGTCTGGTGGCGTTAAAAACTACAGATCATAGCGCAAAATATAAGCCTTCATATTTCTCCACAGAGGAAAAAAATATGACAAGGTTATAGAAGTCTCAATATGGTAATTCAAAAGCAAGGGTTTTTTGTTTCTGTTAGCCCATTGGCTGAAACGTTACACACTGGCGCGACGCTGAGCAGGTAATGTATGGTCGGGTGCAAGCTATGTGGATGAGTGGAAGCTATAATATAACAACATACACCACTATACCATGCTCACTATATTGCCACATCAGCCTGGAGCAGGAGTGACCATTATTATATGTGTGATAGTTAGGGGGGTGAATACTTACGCAACTTGCAACTTTTTTCCCCATAATATTTTGTTGTTACATAGGAATCTCATTTATAGCATTGGATTACTGCTGTTGCACAATAGTTGTTAGGCTGCAAAATAGTTTGTATGTAACTACAGTCTACAGGATTGTTACATATTCCCTATAGGCATTGTATGGGCAAATGCATACTACAGGAAAGCAGTAAAATAGAGATAAAGCTGGTTGTCTTTAATGGTATGGAATAGATGTATGCTTAAAGTGATATGTTATACTGAGTAATTGAAACTTGTAGTCAGATGGTTGCTGTTAACACATCAACTAATGTGTCTGTTTTATTTATATGAACTGTATATATAATTGCTGTTTCCTTTCTGATGGGACAAAATGGGAATAACAGAGTCAATAGATATAATTTAATTTGTATTTGATGTGATGATGTAGTTTACTGGTTTCACCTGTAGATGGCAGCATTGTAGCTGCAGTCACATTATATGTCAGGAATTGCTGGTTTCAGAATCAGAATGCAGATACCAATAACGTATTTGCTTACAGATAGATAGATAGATATAGATAGGAGATAGATATAGATAGATAGGAGATAGATAGATAGATAGATAGATAGATAGATAGGAGATAGATAGATAGTGAGATAGTTAGAGAGATAGATAGATAGATACCGTGTTTCCCCGAAAATAAGACATTGTCTTAAAATAATTTTTGCTCCCAAAGATGTCTTATTTATAGTGGATGTCTTATTTTTCCATGAAGAAGAGTAAACCAAACAAAACCAACCCCCTACCAGACCCCCCCCCCCCCCCCCACACACACACACACACACACCTCACACACACTCAAATCTGAATTCTCTTCCAAAAATATATACAATTACAATAACACTTCACACTAACATAATACTCACATTTTGTGTGTGTATTACGCCCACAACTCCTAGTCTGACCATGGGTTGCTCAGCCTGTACTAACAGCAGTCTGGTCAGGTCATCAGACTCGCAGTCAGATCAGGCCAGAGGTTTTTTAGCGGGTGAACAGCAGCTATTTAGTACGATGACAGTATGTCCCCCATTGACCTCTAATTATTTTTACCTATATTTTAGTTCAGTTCTTCTGGCTGAAGATCTCTTGTGCCCCCTGAACGCTCAGTTACTCAGGGGCTTTGTGAAGCTTGGGAAAGTACTGAAGAACTCTCCTGGGAACTCTTCTTCTTCTTCTTCTTCTTCTTCTTCTTCTTCCTCCTCCTTGATGGCTCCGCAGCAAGTTCTCCACTTGTAAGTAACCTGATATTGTTGTTATTAGTCTATTATTATTACTAGTACAGAAAACCATTAGGTATATATGCTTAAAGGACACCTGTCACCCCCCGTGCCGGGGTGACAGGCTCCCGACCCCCTGTTAGATCCCCCTATACTCACGCGATCCCGCCGGGTCCCGCTTCCTGAGCCAGTCGGGTCACGGAGATATCAGCGCCCGAAGCCCGGCGCGCGCGGTAACAGCAGAGTCAGATGCCCATAGAGAATGAATGGGGAGTGCGATGCTCCGTCATTCTCTATGGGCATCGGACTCATCTCTCGAGCGCTGCTATGTCCGTGACCCGACCGGCTCAGGAAGCGAGACCCGGCGGGATCACGTGAGTATAGGGGGCTGTAACGGGGGGTCGGGAGCCTGTCACCCCGGCACGGGGGGTGACAGGTCCTCTTTAAATGGTGACTTTACAATGAATTGCATGAATCAGTTAAAAAAAGTAAATGTAATAAACGCTGTTGTATATCTTATCAAATAAAATGCCACTTTATCCACTTCTATGAGTAATCTCAGATTCCACAATCTATCTTGAGATAAACCAACTCAATAAAGAATCAGATCACATGCTGCCCATACAAATCTATGGTCAGGGAAGGAGGGCAGGTGCAATGGGGAGGCGGGGGATCTGTGCCGCGGTCCTCGTCTGGTCATCACGGCACGGATCGTGTGAATGAGGCCTAAGTGTTTTCACCCATTGCTGGATACACAGCTCACACTGCTCAGTACTACTCTGTAATGTCATGTGTGTTGCTCCTTCTGAGTGTGAACTTTAGAGATGTATGAGAGCAGGAGGACCACTGGTGCTGCATGTAGTTTTAGGCTGGGTTCACACTACGTATATTTCAGTCAGTATCGTGGTCCTTATATTGCAACCAAAACCAGGAGTGGATTAAAAACACAGAAATGCTCTGTCCACACGATGTTGAAATTGAGTGGATGGCCGCCATATAACGGTAAATAACGGCCATTATTTCAATATAACAGCCGTTGTTTTAAAATAACAGCAAATATTTGCCATTATATGGCGGCCATCCAGTGGCGTAGCTATAGGGCTCGCCATGGCGACCGGGCCCCTAGCTTACTGCTGCCTAACGCTGCAGTGTGGGGTCCCCGATTCCTCCCAATCACCTGCTTTCTGCTCTCCTCTGAAGTCGTGCAGGGAGGAGGGGGAGGGACGGGAGAGCATGGTCCGGCACCAGGAGGAAGAGGAGGGAGGAGGAGGGAGGCCAGGAGCTGCTGAAAAGTGGATTTTCCTTATAATAAGTAAGTGTCTCTGTGCTGTGTGTTTGGCTGCCTGGCTGTGCTTCCAGTATTTAGTATTGCACTTCCTGGCAAAACATCCTCCAGCAAGGTGGGTTTTCTTTTTATGAGCCTCTGTTGAGAGTTGTGGATTGTCTGCAGGGTTCTCACATGCATGGATTTTTATCAGGACTTTGACTTGGCCAATCAGGAATCTTTTTCTTTTTTCTAAGTTCCTTAATGAATCTCCTATCTTGGCTATAGTCATGTTGCAAATTGCATTTTTGCTGAACCTAAAAATCCAGTATCACCATGGTAGGGTCCAACACCCATTACTTCAATACTGTCTCTGACTATGGACATACTGTGCAAAAGTCACTATTCATATCTGAAAATGTTAAAATGTTCAGACCCTAACCAATTACTAGAAGTGGTGTTTCCTCATAATAAGTGTGTGTGTGTGTGTGCGCACACCTGCATGTCTGTGTATGAGAACTGTGGATGTAAATGTGCAGTGTGCAAGTGTATATGTATAAAGTGTGTTTCTGTATGTAATGTGTATTGTATGTGTAAAGGATTTACAGTATGTGTGTATATGATGCATGTGCAGTATGGGTGTGTATATGATGCATGTATATGTGTATGCATGTACAGTATGTGTGTAGGTGATACATGTGCAGTATGTATATGTGTAGTCTATATAACAGTGTGAACAGGATCCTATGTTGTACCTGGGTGTTGGGTGTGTTTCACTACAGCCGCTCCACAGTTTTCACAATCACGTATCCGTGAAATCTGGTCAAATCTTCATTATTAGCAAATTCCAGCAGCACATACAGATGTACATTAGTAATAACATCCATGTATATCACCCAGTCCATACACCGCAGCTTCAGAGAACATCTATTCCTCCAAGTTTGGTCTTTGACATCTCAGGCGTTGATCACAGAGGTGAGATGATCCATGATACATGTGCAATGTTTAAAGCCTTGACAAAAAGAGTGTTTTCCCTTGAAACATTGCACATGTATCATGGATCATCTCACCTCTGTGAATAACGCCTGAGATGTCAGAGACTGAACTTGGAGGAATAGATGTTCTCTGAAGCTGCGTCATATGTGTGTGTATACATGTACAGTATGTGTGTATATGATGTATGTGTATGCATGTACAGTGTGTGTGTATGCATGTACAGTATGTGTGTATATGATGTATGTGTATGCATGTACAGTGTGTGTGTATGCATGTACAGTGTGTGTGTATACATGTACAGTATGTGTGTATATGATGTATGTGTATGCATGTACAGTGTGTGTATATGATGTATGTGTATGCATGTACAGTGTGTGTGTATGCATGTACAGTGTGTGTGTATGCATGTACAGTATGTGTGTATATGATGTATGTGTATGCATGTACAGTGTGTGTATATGATGTATGTGTATGCATGTACAGTATGTGTGTATATGATGTATGTGTATGCATGTACAGTATGTGTGTATATGATGTATGTGTATGCATGTACAGTGTGTTTATGCATGTACAGTATGTGTGTATATGATGTATGTAGGGGGGTCCAGTATACCTGTAGTGTAGTTGTAGTTTTCAGCTGGAGAGTCAAAGATTTGTACACAATGATTAGAGAATGTCACAGTACAGTCCATTAACTATAGGGGACAGTGGTACAGTACATGAGGGGGAGGCAGTGGTACAGTACATGAGGGAGAGGCAGTGGTAGGGTACATGAGGAGGAGGCAGTGGTACAGTACATGAGGGAGAGGCAGTGGTACAGTACATGAGGGGGAGGCAGCGGTACGGTACATGAGGGGGAGGCAGCGGTACGGTACATGAGGAGGAGGCAGTGGTACAGTACATGAGGGGGAGGCAGCGGTACGGTACATGAGGGGGAGGCAGCGGTACGGTACATGAGGGGGAGGCAGCGGTACGGTACATGAGGGGGAGGCAGTGGTACAGTACATGAGGGGGAGGCAGTGGTACGGTACATGAGGGGGAGGCAGTGGTACGGTACATGAGGGGGAGGCAGTGGTACGGTACATGAGGGGGAGGCAGTGGTACGGTACATGAGGGGGAGGCAGTGGTACGGTACATGAGGGGGAGGCAGTGGTACGGTACATGAGGGGGAGGCAGTGGTACGGTACATGAGGGGGAGGCAGTGGTACGGTACATGAGGGGGAGGCAGTGACAGATCATTAAGACACGGTGGCACATTAGAGGGTGTCACCTTAGAGTCATCGGATAGACCTTTTTTTGTTCTCTGACTGCGCTCATCTGATGGGTATGGGGGGGGGGGGCCCAAGCTAAAATTTTGCACCAGGGCCCATCAGCCTTTAGCTACGCCCCTGCGGCCATCCACTCAATTTCAACATTGTGTGAACAGAGCCTTTCTGTGTGTTCAATCCACTCCTGGTTTTGGTTGCAATATGAGGACCACAATACTGACTAAAATATACGTAGTGTGAACGCAGCCCCAAACTGTATACACTCCTGATGAGTGCATAAAGCTATATCCAGCACTGTGCGGGACCTACCAAGGAGCCATTGTGCAGGCAGCATTCTGCCTCCGAGAAGCTCCTCTCTCCATCAGCTTCCTGGCACACTAGTGAGGTCAATCGCGTATACTATCCACTGGCGGTGGTGGTGGGGCTATCAGCATTACCTGGATGCTGAGACCCCCACAGATTGCCACTGTCTTGCTCTTATTAAAGGGGTTGTCCAGCGAAAAACTTTTTCTTTCAAATCAACTGATATCAGAAAGTTAAAAAGATTTGTAATACCCATACTTATTAACTGCTGTATGTCCTGTAGGAAATGTTTTATTTTCAGTCTGACACAGTGCTCTCTGCTGACATCTCTGGCCGAGACAGGAACTGTCCAGAGCAGGAGAGGTTTTCTATGGGGATTCATAGAAAACCAAGACTGAGTTCCTGTCTCGGCCAGAGATGTTAGTAGAGAGCACTGTGTCAGAATGAAAATAAAACAAAATTTCTGCATGACATACAGCAGCTGATAAGTATGAGAAGACTTGAGATTTTTTAATAGAAGTAAATTACAAACCTATATAGCTTATATAACTTTCTGATATCAATTGAAAATGAAAGGAAAATGTTTTCGCTGGACAACCCCTTTAACCCTTAGACGACCCAGGGCGTATAGTTACGCCATGGAAGTCTGTCCCCAGACGACCTAGGGCGTAACTGTACGCCCTGGGTGTTTCTCCGCTATGAAGCGTGCTCCGGAGCGGAGCGCGCTTCATAGCAGGTGGGGGCCGGCTGCAATCAGCAGCCGGGACCTCACCGGTAATGACACGCTGCAGCGATCGCGCTGCCGCGTGTCATTAACTCCTTAAACGCCGCTTAAGTGTAAGTGACAGGGGGAGTCCCCTGTCACTTACCGATCGGGACCCCCGCAGTGTAACTGTGGGGGTCCCGATCGGTAAAACGGACCGCCGGAGGTCTCTTACCTTCCTCCGTGCGGTCCGATCGGCTATCTGCTACACTGAGCCTGCACAGGCAGGCTCAATGAACAGATCGCCGATAACACTGATCAATGCTATGCCTATGGCATAGCAGTGATCAGTGTAAAAATCCAAGTGCTGGATGTAAAAGTCCCCCAAAGGGACTTCAAATGTGTAAAAAAAAAAAGAAAAGTTAAAAACACTAACACACTACCCCAAAACCCCTCCCCCAATAAAAGTTGAAATCACCCCCCTTTCCCATTATATAAATAAAACATATAAAAATAAATAAATAGATAAACATATAATATACCGTAGCGTGCGTAATTGTCCAATCCATTAAAATATAACAAGCGTCATTGTGACCGGTAAACGGCGTACACAAAAAGAGGGAAAAAAGTGCGCGGATTACCGATTTTATGTTACATTATATATAAAAAACAATTATAAAAAGTGATCAAAACGTCCGATCTTCACAAATATGGTATTAATAAAAACTAGAGATCATGGTGGAAAAAATGACGCCCCATACAGCCCCATAGGTAAAAAAATAAAACTGTTCTAAGCGTCACAATAGTCCCATTTTATTTATAATTAATTGCCAAAAAAAAGGATTTCATTTAAAAAAAAATATATAACATTAGAGAATCTGTGTAAACCTGCATATGGTTGTGTTCGGGCTGACCTATAGAGTAATAGTATCATGTCGCTTTTACCATATTCACCATTTCACCAATTTATATCTTCATAAATAATATATTTGGAATTCCATCATACATGTTATGGTAGAATGAATGACGCCATTACACAGTACAACTATTCCTGTAAAAAACAAGCACTTACATGGCTTGTAGATAGAAAACTGAAAGTGCTGGAGCTCTTAGAAGGGGAGGAGGGAAAAACGAAAACACTAAGATCAAAATTTGCGCGGTCCACTGGGTCATTTTGGGCCTGGTCCTCAAAGGGTTAAGGGTGCCTACACATGTACCAACTTTGCAGTGCCGGCCATCACTCGGGCCGGCCGCCTGAGGTTTGCCTCAGGCGGCAGAAACCCCAGAATCGGCCCTGGCTGCAGAGCCAAGTGTGAGCCAACATCTGCCAGAAATAACTGTAAATTCAGCAAGTTAGACGTATACATGAGCCGCTATTTGACACTTATATTGGCAGGCATGCATTTAGCACACAGCTAGAATCCACAAAGAGGCATGAGAAAGGGCATGTCAGGATACAGTATATTCCTGCAGTGTGAATAAAACATACACTTATGTGTTCTATAAATGTACTTCCAGCTAATATTTCTTCCCAGCAATAGCTGTCCGCCCAGTGAGCGTTCAGAGAAAGCTAATGTATATAGCCGGCCTAAGAGGGGAGGTTCACATCTTCAGTGTGTGAGCAGTCACTTGGGTGTTCCTTAGGATACAATGCCTCTTGTTACTCTATGGAGTAATGCAAGAAGGCGCAGGGATGTCTATAACATACATGATATAGATAGACAGTGACTGAGAAGTATTTGTGTGTGTTATATGCAACTGGGTGACCAAATGTCGTAGCAGGTTGGCTCCAAGATGGCTGACTTTTTACTTTCTGTCCCCACTTAAAGTAAGGAGACCATAGCGCTTCTTCAAGAGGTATTACAGGAAAAGATAACTTCCCCTATCCACAGGGTGGCGAGTAGGAGATAGAGGGAGGTCCGACCTCTATATCCCCTGGCGATCTCCGTATCGGGCCCCGGCCTCTGTGTAATGAATAGAGTCAGCTCTATTCATTCCTATGGAGCCATAGGAAAGGGACAAGTACAACACTCTTCCAGCGTACTCGGCTCTTTCCATCGCTCCATAGGAATGAATAGAGCCGTGGGTCACGTGCCATACCCGTGGCTCTATTCATTATACAGAGGCCAGGGCCTGATGTGGAAATCGCCGGGGATACAGAGGTCAGACACCTGACCCCCCCCGCAATCTCCTACTTTTCCCTTATCCTGTGAATAGGGGAAACATAGTTTTTTTCCTGGAATACCCCTTTAAGGTATTATTTATTAAGAAATACGGGACAGTTATGAGCATACAAAAATGTTTGGGACCAGAGCTCTTCTATAGGCCGCACTTTTGAGTCCCGCGAAAAAAAAAGCTGGATACACTGAGAAATGGACCAAATGTAGATACTTTTTGACTACGTTCAGTTCATAGAACTTTCCATAATTTAGCTCTAGAACATGAGGATAGGTGAGCACCTCATTCAGCTACCCTAGACGCCCTGACTGCCCAGGGTAGCTGTCCACGTCGATGAAATGTAAGGTACAATAATAATCTGGATACTCAAAAGCTTTTTTAGTGACAGGTTTACTATGTTATTTACTTCTTTGTACATCAGTGTTGCAGATTGGGCTGCAAGGTCCGTGTGCCAGTGCCTGCATAGAGGAGCGGTCACCCAGGATCTGGAATGGGCTCTCCTAGAAGCTTGCTTTGGCCTCCTTGAGTTCTTGGTTGAAGACGCATCAGCTAAAGAAGAATATATACAGAAAAGATCTCAGGCACTGTCTGCTCTAATACGGCTGACCTCCATTCCTGGGTGTAAGAAGCTGTTAGACATGCAAGAAAGGGTAGGAGATTCCTGGTCATTAGTAGAAGTGAATATGGAAGAAATTGTAGGAAAACAAGGTTTTAAATGCATTTTTTATTAAGTTTGTTGGAGCAATTTCTATGTACATTTTTGTTTTTAGAGTTTTTTTTCTACATTTAACAGGTATTAGGCCATGTTCAGACCTTGTAAGAGACCGGCCTTTCCGTGACCTGGCCAGGTCACGGAAAGGCCAGTCTCAGGAAAAGATCATCCCGGCCAGTACCGCAGTACCGAACGGATGATCTTTAGCGCCGCTGAGTTCTGATGCAGCTGCTCGCTCCATAGTGTGCATTGACAGGGTTTTCTGCGGCCACTATTCAATGAATAGCGGCCACAGAAAACTGACATGTCCGTTTTCTACGGTGCCGCTAGGGATCCCGGCCAGAATGTATACTATGGGGGACATGCATGAAAAGGCGTAAATGCCTTTTTTTAGGCGCAGATGGGGCAGCTGCGGGGGCATTTGTAAGCCCGGTGTAAAAAACGCCGGACTTCATAAATGTCCCCCTATGTGTATACACTCCGGCCAGGATTCCCTCAGCCTGCAGCACAACATAAGTACTGCATGGAACTTACGTTGTGTGAACATAGCCTTAGTAAGTATACTCACAGTATGTACTGACAACAGCTCCCTGACAACAGCTCCCTGTGTACCCTCATCTAGCTAAAATCAGACTCCCCTCCTCCTGCTCTGTGGTGATTCTGCCCATAAGATGGCTGACATGGAGGAGCATGTGACAATGCTTCGCCCCCATTTTTTTCCCTAGGCATACACAGGCTCAGTGGTGGACACTGGGGGCGGGGCATAGTCACATGCTTCTCCATGTCGGCCATTCTATGGACAGACTACTTACAAAGCAGGGCAGCACAGCCTAGAGGAGGGGAGTCTGATGTTAGCTCTATGAGGTACACAGGCAGTAGTAATAATGTACACTGAACAATTTTACTATAAAGTGGCCAACCCCTTTAAGTAAACGTCACTTTTTTCTATTGTATGTACATAGATGGTGAACAGTTTGCCCAATGCCTCTTGATCATCAGACCAGGCATGTTCATTCAATAGGAAATAAAAGCAAACTACTTACTGTCTACCCCGTGATGTATGAGAGTACTCAAAAAACAGAGAAATCCATTGACCAAAATTATATCAGGAGGCATTTTAGGATATATAATTTCTTAGTTGCTAATTTGCATATTTTTTCTATATTTTTAGGTCTGTCAGCTGGGAGTTGTTTCCTCTCCATGTAATAGCAATGCTCTGTATTTGCTGGGTACTGCTCAGCTTGCCCAGTATGATGACAAACCTACCTCAGAAGAAGCACAACTTGCTCTTCAGAATTCCAAACTGAGCTTTAAAGCCAGCATTCGCCTGGAAAACATGGCAGCCAGAGGACCTCCACCTGCAGAACTAGCATGTAAGACCACTACCTGAAACAGACCCTATGCCGAAAGCTCTATTACTCGATATCTCATGACCAATGGCATCATGTACCGTAACACTATATGTAATGGCTACTTGATGTGTCTACATAATATTGAACTATATCCATTTATACGGCGGAGAAGAGTATCTGTGTGACCTTATCAATCCACAAATGATGAATATTTGCCACAGATTTGAGGCCACATCTGCAGCATTTTTGATCAACCATTGTCAGCAGATGAGGCCTTAAAACTTTTTTTTAAACTCCGTCTGGTTCTCTCGCTTGGCGCCAGACTTTTTCCGAGCACCAGCCAAGCTCGGAGCATGGGGCAGGCCCTCCACTCCTAAGTTTGATGAACAACCCTCCCCTCTCTGACGTGGCTCCATTAGAATCAATGGAGTAACGTCACAGATGGGAGAGCATATGGTCACACTGTGGGGAGGCGGTCGCGAAAAGATTGGTGCCGAGTGCGGGAATCGGGAGGCGTTTGAGAAAAAGGACCACGCCACTGGAATCCCCATGTCGGTAAAAAAAAAAAGAACATGTTTTCACTAAGAGAGCCACACCCTCCATCTTACATTGAAACCAATGATGTGATGGTGTTGGATTTTTGCTTCTAGAAAATCTTACCCCTTCTCCACAAGTGGTTGATTTTTTGATGGTACTGGTCACCACCAACACACCACGACAGAAGTTGCTGACACATGTTGGACTATTTTCATCCTCCCATGATCACTGGGTTTATTCCCATCAACACTGTTTGCTAATGTTATATAGAGTCTGTATAGAGGAGATCACTGCATAGCTTCTCACCACTCATTGAAATAAGAGGTACAGCCAACTTGGTCTGGGCTCCCTCTCTCCACAGAGACTCCATAGTAGCTGCATTGGATACATTTATGGTACCTATACCCCTGGGTGGGGGAAGAAACCAACATACAGTAGCATGGATTGATAATGTCCCACATGCTACACATGTGAATAGCCTAGTTCCCTAACAGGGCCCTATGACATTACATGAGGTTTACTTGCACCAGAATTATACCTATCATTGTTTGCCTTAAATTTGTCTCTGTGTTGTTGCAGCTCAGACGTGGTGGCAGGAATGGAAGGCGACTCAAGAAATAAAAAGACAGAAACAGGCACCTCAAGTAACTCCTGCCGCCATGTCCACAAAAGAAACTTCTAAAGGAAAAGGAGTCGCTCAAATGGCCAAAGTAAGCAGCACTCCATCCAGACCTTATCCTCCCTCCAAGAGAGGGGGCGCAACTGCATCTAGAGTGAGCGGCCACTCAGCAGGTCCAGCTGGAGGAAGTAATACCAACACTGCGAAATCTGGAGGGGGTAATAGTAGGATGGTCAAACCGGTGGCTTCCAACACTAAAACAGATACAACCAGCACGAGCCATAGTAAATCACATACTACTACAGGATCCAATACAAGATCAGCGTCCACAGTGGCCGCCAGGTAAGTTATTACATATGTGCTCTCTGGTGAGTTGTTATAGCAGTATTATCCTGGTCAGAGTGACGGTATTATACAGTGTGTAAAGAGATGAGCATCACAAAGAGATGAGCTCATCCACATTGCTTTTTGTGATCCTTACATATCACCATTGGATCCCTGTTCACATCCGTAGCTGGTTAGCTTATCGGGAAATGCTCACTACTTTTGTTTTTCACCAGGTTTCTTGCTGAAACCATATAGGAACCTTATAGGAGCCTACTAAAACACCAGTGTGATTACTAATATTTCTGTAAACTTATGCAGTTATTTTCAATCCCACTAGAGGACGTGGTGGAACTGTATTGTCTAAAACAGCCACAACAGCTGCAGCCGGGCCTCAGACAGCCAATGGTTCTGGATCAGTAAAACCTGCAGACCAGACAGCACCTTCACATGAAGACAAGCAAGTACTCACTGAAGGCAAGTGTGCGAGTGTGTCTAAAAGGCCATAAAGCTAAGTTAGGTGGGATTTTGTCAAATCCCCACAATATAAGCAATTACATATAGTAAAACCTCTCTAAAAGGCCTCCTTCTTAAAGTGTACCTATTGTTATAAGTTTCAAAATCTAAATCAACAGTAGATGTGATATAAAGCAAGTTTGCAATATACATTCATTATCTTTTCTGTTGATACCATGCTGTAAAACAAAGCTGAACTTACCAGAAATCCAGGTCCTGTCTCCTGAAGGCAGTATTGGTTGAAAAAAACAGACTAAACACAGGAATGTACCGACCAGTACAGAGAGTCACGGCTCAATATGTTCAGCAGTCACATGACTGCCTTCTCTGATGGCCAGGGATACGCAGGACTTTCTGTTTTCTGAAAAAAAAAAAGGTAAAAAAACAGGAAGTGCCGTTTTCTCCATGATAACAAAAAAAAAATAATAATAATGAATGTAAATTGCAAACTTGCTTTATATCACATCTCTCTACTCACATCATATCTACTGTTAATTTAGATTTTGAAAGTTATACACGTACACTTTAAAGGGCACTGTCATTAAAAACTATTTAGCATATTAGTGTATTTGCCAAGAAGCTATCTGTCTGGATCCTAAATGATATGAATATTATTCCATCATTTAATTTAATTTGGATTATTATAAATTTCAGTTAACAAACAGGAGCATAAGAACGGCACTCTTCTAGTATCCCCCTCCCAAAAAAAACCAAACAACTCTATTTCCCAAAAAATGCAAAGGGTGAGCCCTCCATACAACAGGTGTGTTACACACAGGCCTGTCATTAAAGCTGAACTCCAGCTTGACTCTTGGTGATTGGAGTGGATCCTTATAGAAGAAGTGTCAATAGTTTTGTTCTTTGCATTTTGAAAAAAATGCTATTATGCTATTTTTTGTGATAATAATTGCATTGAAAACCATTCAAGAATAGGGATGTCTAAAAAAAAATAATCTTTCACACAATGGGTCATAAATGTCCCTTCTTGAAAATCCAAAAGTTTGGAGGCATGATCTGGAAAACCACAAGTAGCAGGCTTCACTTCAGGCAAACAGAACTGCTAGGCTTCACCGGTATCCAAGCAACCGCAGGTACTAGGCATCATTAGTATCCAGGCAACCACAGGTACTACGCCCCACTGGTATCCAGGCAACAACAGGTCTTACAGGTATCCAGGCAACCACAGCTACTAAGCATCAATAGTATCCAGGCAACCACGGGTACTAGGCCTTACTGGTATCCAGGCAACCACAGGTATTAGGTTTCCCTGGTATCCAGGCAACTACAGGTACTAGCTCTCACTGGTATCCAGGCAACCAGAGGTATTAGGTCTCACTGGTACCCAGGCAACCACAGGTGCTTGGCCTCAATGGTATCCAGGCAACCACATCCACTAAACATCATTAGTATCCAGTCAACCACAGATACTAAACCTTACTGGTATCCAGGCAACCAGAGGTAATTGCCCTCACTGGTATCCAGGCAGCCAGAGGAACTAACACTAACTGGTATCCAGGCAACCAAAGGTACTAGGTCTCACTGGTATCCAGGCAACCACAGGTATTAGGCTTCACTGGTATCCAGGTGACCACAGGTACTGGTCTCACTGGTATTCAGGCAATCACAGGTAGTAGGCCTCACCAGTATACAGTTCTTTTGTACTCTAAATGGACTTTGAAGGGCGTATCATGACTAAACAATCCATATATTGTGACTTTTGATAGTGTTGAGATATTGTATGGGAATTCATTCAGAGTGCTCAGATAATAGGCAGTAAGTTCTTATGACATTACTGGGACCTAATGATCAGGATGTATTCATGTATGATCTTGTAAATACATGATGACTTTTCTATAACTTCTATCATGTCCTTTGTAGGAGCAGTTTCCGGCCCTGTACTGGTGAACAGCAGCTCCTTCCTGCATCGCCTGGGTTTGGCCCGCGCTCTCTCACGTACCAACCAGACTCTCACAAATGCTGCAGATTTATATCGAGAAGTCATTAAAATGGCACCAGAGGTAATGAAGACTTTAGAAAAGGGATGGCGAACCTCCAGACCTCCAGCTGTTACATAACTACAGTTCATAGCATACAAATCTCTGGCAATTTCTGTCACCAGTTGATTTGAAAGATTTTTTATTTATTATTTTGCTGAACTACTCCTTTAAATCTCTTATTTCTATATAATTCTCTGTGATTATAGCCTTCTTTGACTTTTATCAAAAGCAGCCTAATATATATATGGATTGAAATCTGCTGTGTCAGCCATATTTATGCAATCTATCCAGCAGCAATTAGTAAAATGTTTTATATACACCTCCAAGGCTCTACCCTTATCCAGTGGCTTCATGATTAGTGTTATGTATCATGCAGGTTCCAGATGCCTACACGGAGCTGGCTGATCTTCTAGTAAAGACAGATCCTATAGGTGCAGTGGACGTCTATTGCCAGTACCCACAAAAATTATCCCAAGAGCTGTCATTTGATGACGCGTTCATCCCTGGTGAAATCGTACGCCTGCTGATGAAAAGCGAGATGTATGATGACCCTCGTCTGCCTGTCAACATGATTGTATATGGGAAAATTATGGGAATTGGTGAGTAACAGAACTGGTGAAGAAAGTCGCCAGTAGACAGAACGTATTCTTTATACCATGAATTTTCTTTTTAGCATTACTTCTGTTAGGGCTGACGGGAACAGATATAACATGTGTTGTGTTCTCCCGTATAGTCTGTAAACTCATTATAATTAATGATCTCTACAACTACAACTATTACTGTATGTCATCCCTGTATCTCCTGGATTCACACAATGAATTCCATCATTATTTGCATCATAGTTTATGTGGAAGGCTCAGTTATAGTGGATGGTGTTGGCCCTCAGTATGGCGGTAATACTTTATACAGTCATGTATTACCTTCCTAGATGCCGGGACATGTAACATTGGTATCTCCTTATACTGGGTGTCTATACTTGGTGCAGCTACTGTATATATCCTCCTGCAGAATGGTGGTGTTCCTGAATGTACATTTATATGTCTTGGGTGGCTCTCAGCCATACTAGTGCTCTTCAAGAAGCTCAGAAGGAAGGAAAGAAGACTTCCCCCTTTCCCCTCCCCATTGAATTCTATGGGGACAGCAGTCCCACCCAACATGGGTCACAGAACCCTGATACTCTTGATAGGTGAGGGTCCCAGATACCCCACAACTTTAATGCATCACCATAAACCTCTAAGATGAGAATACTTATTTAATAATCCTTTTTATATATATTTTTTTTACACCATTCCAGGTTCTTTGGAGAAGTATATAACCATTTTAGAAGCAAAGTTTAAAACCAACATTCTCAAGAAGGTCTACGCTGGCATTCACAATAAGTCCGAGGATGACGATGATCTGCAGGATTTCTTCCGCTTTAAATGCTGGATATAAAATCATGAACGACTATGTTTTTGTTTTGTTTTTAAATATGTTATGTTTTTATAATGAGCTTTTTTATGATCTGTTTTTATTATGTGTTACAATGTGAATACCATACTAGGCCCACTAATATATGACTTTAAATAGCAGTGACCTTGCTCAGCTGACAGTGTCCCATTTTAAAATGAAGGATCATTCTTTTATTCCTATGATGGTTTTCCCTGCTGCTATGGAACCAGGCTCCTAGAATCTTTAGATGCGTAATAGCATTATTCCACCGATAAAAAAACAGCTATGTGCGCCTTTGATTTTTTTCCTCTAATAAATAATAATAATTTAATTTTATTTGTACAGTACTAACAGATTCCGCAGCACTTTACAATTCTGGGGGTAGTACATACATAGACAAAAATCAGACATTACAGAAATCTACATATAATTATGCATGCATGAGGAGTGAGGGCCCTGCTCGTATACATCAGCTAAGGGCCCTATTACACGGGACGATTATCGTGCGAAAAATCATTAAATTGTTTATTTAAACGATAATCGTTCTGTGTAATTGCAGGCAACGATCGAAAAATCGCCCAAATGTTGTTGATCATTGATTTAGATCTGAAGCTAAAATTATCGTTAATCGTTCGCTGTAATTCATCATTTGTTCGCTCAAGTTCTGCATTTATTCACTAATCGTTCAGTGTATTTGCACATTGTTCATTGTTTAGCTGGGATCAGAACGAGTAAACGATCATAGTAACGATCCCAATAACGATCATAGTAACGATCGTAACTAACGACCATCTTTCTGTGTAATATGGTGAACGATTTCAGGTTAACGATAAACAATCTTGCTTGCGATCGTTTATCGTTAGTCGTTAATCATTAAAAATTGCTCTGTGTAATATGACCCGTGCTGACTATTAGGAGGAGGTTTGAGACAAAATGGCAGAGGGGCAAAGTGCTTCATGTTACTATGGTCCAGCCATCTTTAACCCCTTTAAGACAGAGCTATTTGATGCCCGGATGACCAAGTCAAATTAATGCAATGTTCTTCCCCGCCTTCTAAGAGCCATAGCGCTTTTATTTTTCCACCTACAGGGCTGGTTGGGTGTCATTTTTTGCGCCATGATCTCAAATTTTTATTAATATCGTATTGGTGTAACAGAAAAATTTTGATTGCTTTTTATTAATTTTTTTCAGATACCGTATTTTACGGCGTATAAGGCGACTGGGCGTATAAGACGACCCCTGACTTTCAATCAGAAACATCGGAAAATGTTAACCCCTGCCTGACCGCAGCGCTGCTACGGTCAGGCAGGGGTTAACTGCAGCTAAATGAATAAAATAACAAACAGTTAACTCACCCGGGCCTGTTCCCGGCCTCCGAGCGTCGTCTTCTCAGGCAGTGTGACGCCTTCGCAGGCAGTGTGACGTACAATGGCTGCGCCGGGGATGCCCGAAGCCCTCCCGAGGAGCCTAGCGTCTAATCGGAGAGGCTCGGCTGCTCGGGAGAGCTTCGGAAGAATGACAGAGGTTTCGGGTACTTCCAGAGCTCTCCCGAGCAGCAGAATGTCTCCGATTAAACGGGTTAGTTAACTGTTTGGTTTTTTTAAATGGTCGCCCCATACGGTGGGGACGCGGCCATTTTTTAGCCCCGCCACCGTATAGGGCGACCATACCCAGCGTATAAGACAACCCCCAAATTCTGACAAGATTTTTCGGCGTTAAAAAGTTGTCTTATACGCTGGAAAATACGGTATATAATTTAATAAAATCAGCAATCCCTGTGTTTTTTTTTTGTTTACACCATTCACCGTGCAGGAACAATAATGCTATATGTTAATAGATCGGACAATTCTGCACGCTACGATATGTAATATGTTTATTTATTTATGTTTAATATTTTTATTGTTATAATAGACAAGGGGGTATTTTAAACTTTTATTGGGGGGTTTATAAGGTTTTTTTTTAATACTTTAAAAAACTTTTTTTATTACATTTTTTTTTTTCACTGTAAAACACGCAATCATTAGATTGCATGTATTGATCTATGCTATGCCGTAGCATAGATCAGTGTCATCGGTGATCTATGCATAGAGCCTGCCTGAGAGCAGACTCTATACATGGATCGCCAATCCGACAGGACGGAGGTAAGAGGCATAATCTGTACTTTACAGAGCAGCTTTATATACTGTACAGTACATTATACACAATAAGCATTCAACAGAACCAGTAATTATAGTACAGTAGTCACTAACTCCTCACTCCTTTACTATATAGAGCCTACTACTGTATTGTATATGCACTCCAGCAATCTTGTACTGTAAAGGATGGGAGATGGTGGTGCACTGCCTGTACTACTACTGTACTGTATATGCACTCCAGCAATCTTGTACTGTACAGGATGGGAGATGGTGGTGCACTGACAGTACTACTACTGTACTGTACATGCACTCCAGCAGTCTTATACAGTACACGATGGGAGATAGTGGTGCACTGACTGTACTACTACTATACTGTATATGCACTCCAGCAGTCTTATACAGTACTGGATGGGAGATGGTGGTGCACTGACTGTACTACTATTGTATTGTATATGCACTCCAGCAGTCTTATACAGTACAGGATGGGAGATGGTGGTGCACTGACTGTACTACTACTGTACTGTATATGCATTCCAGCAATCTTATACAGTACTGGATGGGAGATGGTGGTGCACTGCCTGTACTACTACTACTGTATATGCACTCCAGCAGTCTTATACAGTACTGGATGGGAGATGGTGATGCACTGCCTGTACTACTACTGTATATGCACTCCAGCAGTCTTATACAGTACTGGATGGGAGATGGTGGTGCACTGCCTGTACTACTACTGTACTGTATATGCACTCCAGCAGTCTTATACAGTACAGGAGAAGAGATGGTGGTGCACTGACTGTACTACTACTGTATTGTATATGCACTCTAGCAATCTTGTACTGTAAAGGATGGGAGATAGTGGTGCACTGACTGCAACACTACTGTACTGTATATGCACTCCAGCAGTCTTATACAGTACACGATGGGAGATGGTGGTGCACTGACTGTACTACTACTGTACAGTATATGCACTCCAGCAGTCTTATACAGTACACGATGGGAGATGGTGGTGCACTGACTGTACTACTACTGTACTGTATATGCACTCCAGCAGTCTTATACAGTACAGGATGGGAGATGGTGGTGCACTGACTGTACTACTACTATACTGTATATGCACTCCAGCAATCTTATACAGTACAGGATGGGAGATGGTGGTGCACTGACTGTACTACTACTGTACTGTATATGCACTCCAGCAATCTTATACAGTACTGTACTGTATGTGAAGCCTCACCAGTGATAAAATCACCAGGTAAAATCCACCATCCACGCTCACAAAAACGTTCCGCTACTAAGCAAAGTTTGAATTCTGAATGTTACTTCCAGTTAAGTTTTTGTTTGAATACTGCGGTATTACTGTACTTCAAGACTGGGGGCCCGAAAAGTGTTTGAGAACCAAAGCAAACTTTCTTTGAAAATAGCAATTTGAGAACCGAGGTGCCACTGTATATTCATTCAGAGTGCTCACCCTCCAGGGCCTGGGCCCAAAGACCCTCTAAGGCTGGCATCACACTGCTTTAAAATCTCTCCTTTTTTCTTGTCAAAAGTTAAATCAATATAAGTGGAAGTCCAAAGTTTATCAAATGCAGAACATGCTTGGCGTTTTTTGGTGTGGCATTTTACTCTCCTCTCTGGTGTTTTTGAGGCTCTGTGGCATCTTTTCCAAAATGCAGCATGCTGAGGGTGTTGCATTCTTTGACAAACTGTGGCGTTTTTCTCCCGTAGACTTCAATAGAAGTTCTTCTCTCCACTAAAAAACGCCATAGCTTATGTTTATATTGTTTTTAGTGGCATTTTTGGGGCCAAATAAGTCACAGTATTGCTCTCAGGGGGTTATGTTAACCCCCTGTGGGCCAGATTGTGCTCCACAGGGAGTGGGGGGGCCCAAGGGATGACAGTCTAACTCCCAGTAGGTTAAATTAACCCCCTGTGGGCCAAACTGTGATCCGTAGGGGGGTTGGGAGTGACAGTCTGGCTCTCTTCATCTCATTGCTGATATATGGTATTTCTGAAGCAGAAAAAGTGACAGTTTGGCTCCCAATGAGTTAAGCTAACCCCCTGTGGGCCAGACTGTGCTCCGTGAGGGAAGGGGGGGCAGGTATATGGTTAAACATACCCTCCCGGTCTTCTCCCAGTCTGTATTGAATCAGCAGCTGAGACTGGACCCCGCTGCAGCCGCTGATTGGCTGAGCAGAGACTTCTGCAGTTTCAGCTCAGCCAATCAGCAGCTGCTGGGGTGTCCAGCCTTAGCTGCTGATTGGCTGAGGGGACTTTTGAAGAGCCAGAGCACGGCACACTTTAAACTCAGTGTGCAGGGCTCTGGTGAAGAAAGAAGACTTCTATGATGAGTATGACCCCCCCACACACACACAAACACAGTGCGCCCATCCCAGGACAGAGGGGGGTCACTTAACCCCCTTCCTTGCTGGTATGGCTGCAGTGTGAGATCAGTCTGGATCCCAGGGTCAATGGTCAATGACAAGTGTGGGAGGAACATACATCATGCCGGGCTGGGAAACAATCCATGACAGCTTTACACCGTCCATAAGGTCTGCAAAATTTTCGGACATGTGAATGCTGCTCAGACAGAGAAACCCAGACGGGTGTGGTGGAACCTGTCAATCACCACACATGCATCGGGCATGGCAACAAAATACCTGTTATAAATATAACTTCTCCCACTTCATGTTATTGGTCAAAAACGACAACTTTTAATGTGACTTATTACAACGTCCTATTCATTGCTGAGTCCTTCTGTAACTGTCATATACACTATATGTAACTACACTGAGATATCTCCAGATGATGATCTAATGGGATTTATAAATTGATAGATTATGTGCATTAAAATAGGTCCATATTTGCCTCAATTTCTCAAAATTGACATTATGTTACGACGACTTTGGGGTAAAATAACACCATTTTTTTTAAAACAACATTCTCTAATGTTATATATATTTTTTTTTAATGAAATCCTTTTTTTGCAATTCAAGTATTAATAAAATGGGCCTATTGTGACCCTTATAACAGTTTTAGTTTTTCACCTATGGGGCTGTATGTGGTGTCATTTTTTACGCCATGTTCTCTAGTTTTTATTAATACCATATTTGTGAAGATCGGACGTTTTGAGCACCTTTTAATAATTTTTTTATATACATAATGTAACAAAAAATTGGCAATCCTGGCGCTTTTTTTCCCTCTTCGTTTACGTCGTTTGTGATGACGATTGTTATATTTTAATAGATCGAACAATTTTGCACAATACGGTATATAATATGTTTATTTATTTATGTTAATATGTTTTATTTATATAATGGGATAGGGTGATTTTAACTTTTATTGGCACGCTTTATAGCACAGGAAGTCCCGGTACGCCCAGGGTTGTCTAGGGGTTAAAGAAAAATGTGAGAATTTAAAAAAGATGATACTTTTGTTAAGCGCCTTAAAGAGTACTTTGCCTATAACAACACCTCACATAGTTCAAACCCAGCATTATATTTGTAAACCGCAAAATCAGTCATGCATGGCAAATTATTGGCACATATGGCGGCCTTTGGGAAATAAACTAAGACCGCTTGCAATATGCATACACAGCTTTTTTTCAGTTCCCATCTCCCCACAAAAAGAACAATGGTGGCTTGCTAAGGGAGAGTTCGATCCATGGATAGACAGATGAGAACATTTACATTATTCCACTTATCAGGCGGATATTTACCGTTTTGGTAACAAATCTGGACACCTGGGCACCTAACTAAGGGACATAAGCCCCCTACCCATATATCTTCAGTAAGGGATGCCCGACATAATGTCATTACTGATCCACGACAGATTAATGACTGCCTAAAGAACTACTCTGACCTATACACAGCAAACTCTGCAAGCATGACAGAGGGCACACTGTTTTTGAATGGAGTTAACCTGCCTACCTTGACCCCAGAGCAGGAAATTACCTTAATTCAGATATCACTGATGCCAAAATCAATACTACAATTAGGTTTATTCATAATAATAATAATAATAATAAAGCTCCAAGCCAAGATGGATTTTTTTAAAGCCCTGGTGGACCAAATTACTCCACCCCTTCAGCCATTTTGACCATATTTTGCATATGAGCGATGTACCACCGATAGCGATGGCATAAGCTGCACCAAGGAGCAAAGTCTAAGAGGCCACTGATCTTCACCCCCCAAAAAATCCCAAAGTGCAAAATTGCCCATTTTTGGTCGCATCAAATCCAGAAAAATTGTAATGGAAAGCGATCAAAAAGTCGCATATGTGCAATCAAGGTACCGATAGAAAGAACACATCATGGCGCAAAAAATGACACCTCACACAGCCCCATAGACCAAAGGATAAAAGCGCTATAAGCCTGGGAATGGAGCGATTTTAAGGAACATATATTTGTTAACAATGGTTTGAATTTTTTACAGGCCATCAGATAAAATAAAAGTTATACATGTTACATATCGTTGTAATCGTAACGACTTTAGGAACATATAACATAGTGTCACATAGGGTCACATAACATAGTCAGTTTTACCCCAGGGCAAGCGGCATAAAAATGAAAAAAAAAAAAAAAACAAATAAAAGAAATGCGTTCTTTTCAATTTCACCATACATTGAATTTTTTTCTAGTTTCGCAGTGTCCTTTATGAAAAAATTCAGCCTGTCATTGCAAAGTACAATTAGTGGCGCAAAAAATAAGGGCTCATGTGGGTTTCTAGGTGAAAAAAGGCAAGTGCTATGGCCTTTTAAGCACAAGGGGGAAAAAACGAAAAAGCAAAAATTGAAATTGGCCCCGTCCTTAAGGGGTTAAAGGGGTACTCCAGCGAAAAGCTTTTCACAGTAATTGAAACACATTACAAAGTTATATAATGTTGTAATATGCTTTAATCGCCTATCTGCCCCCCTTCCCTATCTTTTACCCCCTCAATGACCCACCAGTAAGTGAAGTAAACTCATTCTTACCTAATGACTGTTGACCCCAGGCTGCTCTGTGGATTACCACTATGGGACCACCCAGAATTTCTTCAGGGAGGGGAAAGTCATGGCTTTTGCAATATGGAAGGAAAGAGATGTAAGGACGGCCTCAGACCTTTCAGATTTGAAAGCAGGGGCAGTGGTAAAACAGAAGTACAATCTAGGAGATAACATGTTTCTAGCCATATTGCAAAACCTCTCTTTTTATAAATCGTGGAAGAATGCACAAAATGAGTGCAAGACCTCTGACTTTGACAATATAGTTGGTTCTGATACTGTACAGAGCCATGACAAAAAATTCCATTTTACTATTAACCCCTTAAGGTCTGAGCCAATTCTCAGTTTAACACTTCCAAAAAAGAGGATGTTGGTGTGCAAGTGCACCAGTAGCTTTTTCTCTCCCATTAATTTCACTGGAAGACGCCAAAAAGGAAGAAGATAAGGCCCGCCTCCCCACTCTGGCAACACCGACACAAAATGGCGCCTGGAGAGGAAGGCATGGTCAACAGTTATTAGGTATGTATGCTTTCTTTCACTTATGTGGCGCGAGAGAGAGGAGGGAAACAGGGCCAGTTGGTTAATTAACATACATTAAAAAGTTATATTACTTTACATAGTAACATAGTAAATAAGGTTGAAAGAAGACAAGAGTCCATCAGGTTCAACCTAGGAAAATCCTACTGTGTTGATCCATTACTTTGTAATGTGTGTTAATTAAGCAAAAAATACAAAACACCGGAGTTGTCCTTTAACCCCTTAACGACATCGGGCGTAAGTATACGCCCCTGCAGGGTGGGCTTTAACGCAAACGGGCGTATACTTACGCCCGATGTTTTCCCGATCGCTGTGTGTTCACACACAGCGATCGGGGAAGATGGCCTGCTATAATGTATAGCAGGCCATCTCTGCTCGTCGGCACGGGGGGTGACGATCGCTGCTATATGCTGATCTATACAGATCAGCATATAGCAGCTGAAAACAGCTTTCCGGGTCATCGGTGACCCGGAAAGCAATGGCGATGTGTGCTGTCCGAGACAGCACCAATCACCATTAGTGTCCCCACCAAAGATGGCGCCGATGCCACCCCCACGATCGCCGTGATAGGCCGGCCAGTGCCGGCCGCCCCCATCATGGCAATCAAACTGTAAAAAAACAGTTTTGTCGCGTTCTGCACCCCTCAGCTAGGTAGCTGAGGGGTGCAGAACAGGTGTGTGTGGTGCAGGTGTACCATATTCACCTGATCTGGGCATCCGGAGCGACGATCTGCGGTCCGCGCCGTCCTCGCGTCTTCTTCGGGTCACTTCCGGGTTCGGTCGTCCAGCGTCGGAAATCTTCGTAATCGCTTGGGTCCTCGTGTTCGGCGGGCCTTGGTAATCTCCGGCAGCGTCGCTCTACCGCCCCCTAGCGGCTGATCAGTGAATATCATTCACTGATCAGTTGCTTTGGGTAAAAAAGATTTTTTTTTTTATTTTATTTTATTTTTTGCGCCCTAACGCCACTGAGTGCTGATCAGCATCGCCCATAAGTGCGCCACTGATCAGCAACTCCTCCTTTTTGGCGTAGGGGCGTTTTCCCCCCCTATATCCTACCGCCACTGGCTGCTGATAAGTGCGGCATTTAGCAACAGCTCCTTTCTTGGCAGAGGGATATTTTTTCTTACTGTCAAAAAAACACGTAAAAAACACTACACTACACTACATGAAATAAAGTTTTACACTACACCACTACACATTTACATACCCCATATACCAATCCCCGTATAAAGATGGCCCCCAAGGTGTTTTCGGTGTTGGACGCATACGCTATTATTGCCTCCGACACCGAAACAGTCAGTGAGGATGAATGGGGGGATCCTTCTTTCCTCCATTCATCCTCATCATCCTCATCATCCAGTGACGTGTCTGGGGGTAGCGTAGCGTACGCTGCCCCCCAGACACGTCTTTTCCGCCAGTACCTTCCCAATAAATGATCATGGTATGGCGTGAAATTCTACACACTCTGTGAGAGTACCTCAGGGTACACTTACAGATTTAGGGTACGTGCACACTGCGGAATGGCGAAGGATAACCCTTTGTGCATTCCGCAGCTGGAACCCGGCGGCGGACTGATGGAGGCGAGCGTCTCCACCCGTGTCATAGACTCCGTCGTCCGTCCAAAGAATGAACACATTGGACAGAGGGCAGAATCCGCCCGTGCATATAATGGAGTGTGACACGAGCGGAGACGCGCGCCTCCATCAGTCCGCCGGCGGGTGCCAGCTGCAGAATGCACAAAGGGTTATCCTTCGCCATTCCGCAGTGTGCACGTACCCTTAGAGTGTATGAAGGAAGGGACACCCAAATCCAGCCCCCGGATGCCCCCCCCCATCCTCCGAGTTAGTGGGGAGATCGTTCGGGAACTGATCTTCCCACTGCTAGATAAAGGTCACCACCCGTACGGGGATAACTTTTATACGAGCACCCCCTTTTCCGGTCCCTCGCTGCCTGAGCTACTGTAGCTTGCGGCACGATCCGGAAATATCAGAAGTAGTAATAAAGCCCTAATATTTAGCAGCCATGGAGCGGACCCTGCGCTTCTGGATATGAAGGACCCCGTATCGCACCAGGACAACATTTTCCATGTGACGTCCCCCACACTGGAGAAAGGGAGACCCCAGAAGAAGTGCAGAGTCTGGTGTAACAGGGGGATCAGGAAGGACACCATTTTCCAGTGTGACACCTGCCCTGATCGCCCCGGCCTCTGCATACTGGATCGCTTCAAGGCGTACCACACGTCATTGGGGTTCTACATTATCTAAATTCTGTCCCTTATTCCTATTTCAGGGGTCACGTTGATCCAGGGATTATTCTGATCGCCATTATGGAGTCGGGAAGGAATTTTCCCCCTGTGATGAGGCTACTGTCGTCTGCCTTATGAGGGCTTTTTTTGCCTTCCTCTGGATCAACACAGGTTGAATTTGATGGACACCTGTCATTTTCAACCTTATAAACTAATAATTGGCCTAATACCCCCAAATAAATTAGAATGGTCCCTTTTCCCCAGCTAAATAGGTATGGCCGCCATTCCCATTAGAGGATGCCATGATGCAATTATAAACCAGGGCAGTAGAAACCCCCTACAAGTGACCCCATTCTGGAAACTACACCCCATAAGGAATCTAACGAGGGGGACAGTGGGGATATGGCCCCCTGGTGACGGGCACATTTGGGCCGGGAAAATGAAAAAATTGTATTTTTTATTTTCATGGCACATGTTCCACTTATGTGCCCGTCACCAGTGGGGTCCATATACTCACTGTACCCCTTGTTAGATTCCTTATGGGGTGTAGTTTCCAGAATGGGGTCACTTGTGGGGGGTTTCTACTGTCCTGGCAGCACAGGAGCTTTGTAATTGCGACATGGCCTCCATCCTCCATTCAAGCCTCTAAATGGTGCTCTGTCCCTTTGGTGGCTTGCCCTGTGCCCATATGGCACATTATATCCACATGTGGCGTATTTTCGTACTCAGGGGAAATTACCCTACACGTTTTGTGTTCACTTTCTATTTTAACCCCTTGTGGAAAAGGAAAAAAATCAAGGCTAGATCAACATTTAGTGTAAAAAATGTTGATTTTTTCATTTTCACAAGGGGTTAAAAGAGAAAAAAACACACAAAATGTGTAGAGCAATTCCCCCTGAGTCCGTAAATACCCCACATGTGGACATAAAGCGCCATGTGGGTGCAGGGCAAGCCTCCAAAGGGAAGGAGCGCCATTTGGATTTTGAAGGCTGGATTTGGCCAGAATGGATGATGAACGCCATGTCGCATTTACAGAGCCCTCGTGCTGCCAAGACAGTGGAAACCCCCCACAAGTGACACCATTCTGGAAACTACACCTCTCAAGGAATCTAACAAGGGGTGCAGTGAGGATATGGACCCCTTGATGACGGCCACATTTGTGCCGTGAAAGTGAAAAAATGAAAATTTTCCCTTTCACGTCACATTGTTCCACATTTGTGCCCGTCACCAGTGGGGTCCATATGCTCACTGAACCCATTGTTAGATTCCTTGAGGGGTGTAGTTTCCAGAATGGGGTCACTTGTGGTTTTTTTTTTTAGTGTTTTGGCAGCGTCTGTAAATTCGACGTGGCCCTTGAAATCCATTCCAGTAAAATCCAGCTTGCAAAGGCCAATTGACGCTCCTTCCCTTTGGAGGCTCGTCCTGCGCCCGCTTGGCACTTTATGTCCACATGTGGGGTATTTCTGTACTCGGGAGAAACTGCGCTACATGTTTGGTGTTTTTTTTTCTTTTATCCCCTTGTAAAAATGAAAAATGAATGCTAGAACAACATTTTAGTGTAAAAATAGAATTTTTCCTTTTTTACACCACATTGTTCTGAAAATCTGTGAAGCACTTGTGGGGTCCAAATGCTCACTGCACCCCTTGTTACATTCCTTGAGGGTTGCAGTTTTCTAAATGGTGTCCCTTTAGGGGTGTTTTTTAGGTTTTGGCACCCCAGAGCCTCTGCCAACCTGAAGTGGTACAGTCAAAAATGACCAAATATAACGGAGCCATTGAAATTCACTAGGCGCTCCCTTATATCTGAGGCTTGTGGTTGCGTCAAATAGCGCAATAGGGCCACATATGGGGTATTTCTATAAACTGCAGAAACGGGGCAATCAATATTGGGGTGCACTTCTCTGCTAATAGGTTTATCATTATGAAAGATATTGGATTACAATAAAATCTCTGCTCCGAAAATAAAAATTTTAAAATTTCTTACACACTTCGCGTTTATTCTGTGACTCCCCTAAAGGGTTAAAAAACTTTCTGGATGTGCTTTTGCAGAGTTTGGGGGGTGCAGTTTCTGAAATGGGGTGCTTTGTCGGGCTTTCTAACATACAGTCCCCTCAAATACACTTTGAACCTGAACAGGTCCCTAAAAATATCTGATTTTGAAATTTTACAGAAAATTTGGAAAATTGCTGCTAATGTTTTAAGCTTCCTATTCTAAAAAAACCACAGATAGGGGACAGCGCTCATCCAAGGGTATGCAAGAAAAAAAGGGGGGGAGGAAAGGGACTTACCCGGTGTATGTGGGTATGGGGAGGTGTCCCCCTAATCCCACTACACCAGTATCCAAGAACACAATGTATCACCGATCTCTGTTATATGTAACATCCACAAGGAGGGCGCTCAGCAATACCCGAGAAGGAGAGTCCACACCGGTATATATATGGAAGAGAATAAAATACAAAAAATGCAGCGCTCAGAGATGGGGACTATAAAAGCATAAAAAATGGAACCGTTAACACGGCATAATGCACTCACTTCACAGTGGGGGAAAGGCCAAAGATAATAAGCCAGACCCCCTCCAGGACGCTTGTAGATATTCAAAGGTCAGTGTATTCCACCCCTGTCACTCCAAAGGTTCCGTTTATTTATGGTAATGGCAACGCGTTTCGGTGGGCTACCACCCACCTTTGTCAAGCCAACAGATAACAAATAACAAGTGGTATTTATACAGTACATGTACTTACATCATCAGATGGTATTCAATCACATCCCGCGCCAAACCGGAAATGACGCTACTCCCTAGTGCTCCGGTTTAGCCGGACGTGACGTATCGCAATCCTTCACACCGGAAGGACCTTGCGTTTCACTTGTGCGTTCCAATCATACCGGAAGTAACTCCGAGTAAGATGGATGCGGTTCACGTGCGTTCCACCAAACAAAATTTCATATGTAAATAATAAACTATTATAAAATTCATATACTAACAATAATTAAAAGCATGTTAATATATACACATACAAAAAAATATAACTATGGCTACCTATTATAAAGACCGAATATCATAATCAAACTGCAGGGTACAGAATCTCTATGTGGTATGTGTGTCATAGAAAAAAAGTTATTCTCAGAAATACACATACTACCCTATAAGCTATTATAATAAAAAATAAATATATAAATAGTGACCCTCATGATAATAATATAAACATACTAAATAAATATGTATGGTTCTATAAAAGTGTCCTATGTGCGTATTAATTAATTAAAATACCTGTTCTAAAGACTCATTCAATCCATGGGGGTTTAGTGTATTGAGTCGGAAGATCCAAAACATTTCTTTGTGACACAGGCTCTTGTAATCTTCCTGTGGGATCCTTCTATAGGAGTAATTCGTAATAATTTAGAGTCACTATTATGATGTTCTAAAAAGTGTCGTGAGACACTATGTAACTGATATCCATGATTTATATTAAACCTATGTTTATTAAGACGTTGTCTTAAGGTATTCTTTGTTCTTCCTATATATTTGAGTGTACAAGGACACTCCAACATATAGATCACAAAGTCCGTGTCACATGTTAAACGTTGTTTTATAATAAATGGATCTCTTTCTTCCGGTATTTGTATTTCTTTTCTTTTATGTATGATATGGAAACAACATTTGCATCTAGAGCTACCGCATTTGAAACTCCCCGGTTCCATTAACCAACTTTTTGCAATTTCACTAGGTCCACCTTTCTCAATCTTGGGGACAGAGGGGGCGAGGTGATTTTTTAGTGTTTTACTTTTACGAAAAACACATTGTGGTTTTTCAAAGATACAGTCTTTTAATATAGGGTCATCTCTCAAAATCCCCCAATTTTCACTCAATATTTGTTTTATATCTCTATGGTGGGCATTATATTTAGTGATAAATAAAGTGTCTCTATTCACATTGGTTCCTTCTTTCCCTGAATCCGATGGTAACAAACAGGTCTCCTGACTATAACTCAAGGCTTTATCGTAAGCCCCCTTAATCAACGCTTGGGGGTACTTCTTCTCTTTAAACCTATCGTGTAATATAGACATCTGCTCTTTACATTTTATGGTGGAGCTACAGTTTCGTCTAATTCTTTTCATTTGTCCAAAGGGGATGTTATTTTTCCAGCTATTGAGGTGGCAGCTGTTGTAATCTAAATAGCTGTTAGCATCCACCTCTTTAAAGTGCGTGGCCGTTTGTATTAAATTATTTTCAATAAAAATAGTCAGGTCTAAAAACACTACCTCCTCCTTACTAATATAACTAGTGAATTCTAATCCCCACTTATTCTGATTCAAATGGTGTATAAAATCATGTAAACTATCCATCTCTCCTTCCCACACCAAAATGATATTGTCAATAAATCGTTTATATAGAACAATATTGGGGTGATCAATTTGTCTTTCAAAGGCCCCCATGTATAAGTTAGCGAAACATGGGGCAAACTTAGTGCCCATAGCAGTCCCGCATTCTTGTATAAAAAACTTTTTGTCATATTTAAAATAATTATGTGTTAAAACAAATAAAATGGCTTCTAAAATAAACTCTCTTTGACTGGGGGGCATAAGGGGATCCTCACTCAAGAATGACTCAACCGCTTGAATACCTTTTTTGTGGGGAATATTGCTATATAAAGAGGCCACATCAAGTGTGGCCCAAATATAGTTGCTTTTCCAAGTAAAATTTTTTAAAATAGTAAGTAAGTGGGTGGTGTCTTTAAGGTACGCGGGTAGCGACACAACAAATCTTTGCAACTGGCGATCAATATATTCTGATAAATTTCCTGTCACGGAGTCCATACTGGCAATGATAGGTCTGCCAGGCGGTTTCTCTCTACATTTATGAACCTTAGGTAAAAAATAAAAATAAGGGATGGTAGGGTTAGGTATATAGATATAATCCTTTTCACGTTTGAGGATACAGTGGGTACTGTGGGCCTTGTTAAGAAGTTTGGCAAGTTCATTATTGAACAATTTAGTAGGATCAAGGTCTATAGATCTATAATATTTAGTATCAGACAAAATCCGAGTAGCTTCTGCATTATAATAGCTATAGTCCATAATAACCACCCCTTCCCCTTTATCGGCATTCTTAATTACTATTTCTTGGTTCCGTGAAAGGTTATGTAATGCCTCCGTTTGTAATTTATTTAAATTTCTAGCGTATCTATATTTCTCCTTGTTCATAAGTTTAAAATCTCTCATGGTTCTATTATAAAAAGTTTCTAAAAATGGACCCTTACTATTAATCGGATAAAAATTAGATTTAGGTTTCAAATTAGTGGTGATGGGATCAGACTCCAAATTATCCACCAGTTCATTCAGATCAAAATAGTGACCATCCCCCATATCATTATCAGTAATAATAGGTATCTTATTAATATTATTTCCCAGGGCTTTCATTGCAAAATGTCTTTTCAGGGTTAGTTTGCGAACAAATTGATTAAGATCAACAAATAAATCAAATAATTTAAAATCACTTGTAGGACAATAGGAGAGACCTTTACTTAAAACACTAATTTCATATGTCGTTAAAATATGGTGTGAGATGTTAAAAATGCCCTTATTTATTAGGTTAATGGGGTCATTATTTGTGGAGCGTGTTAGTTGTTTAGTTTTGCTCTCTTTAACTCGTTTTCCTCCTCTATTTCCTCTTCTATTGTTTCCTCTCTTCTTTGGGTTTATCTTGGGGCTGTAATAGTTCGTCATTTTTGATGGTTTCAGTATGGGTGTATGTGTTTTGACTGGTACTGGCATGGTCAACTCTTCTACGCTCATCATAATGGGTAGACAACCAGGCGAAGGGAGGGGAGGTGGTAATGGGAAAGGTAATGGGAGCAGTGGCGGAATGTCTGGTGGGAGTATGGGGGTGACTCCTACTTCTAAAAAAATGGGGGAACTGGGGATGGATATGGATTCTAAGGTATTAACAGCCAATGAACTAAAAGTGGATGGAATCGTGTCACTGGCTAAGATGGGTAGCAAAGTGTTGTTAGGGGGCTGACATTTTATATCATGAGTATGAATAGCCACAATGGGAGTAGTATTATGAGTCAGCACCCTATGATTCTGAGTATTCATGTTGTGTGAAATACCATGATTCTGATTGTGGTTACTCTTATGGAATCTACTGTTGTAAAATGTACGACTATGATAACCATGTTCATAATTGGGTCTGGTGTGTGATTTAATATGCTTATTTTGTAGTTTGTTATGGAAAAGAGAACCCTCCCTCCGGGAGTCCTTAGGTTTTCCTCGGACAGCTTGTGCATATGTTTTAGGGGCCATATTGTGGACCGGAGAAATAATATTTTTCACAGGGTTATTTATCTCTACCTTAGCGGGAGATATAATGTCGCTGGTGTTCTTATGCAGTTCTGTGTTATGATGATATTTAAAAAAAAATGTCCCTACTAAGCTTCCCCATTTTCTTATTGATAAAGTATTCTTCACTTCTATATATACGATCAGTGATAAAATCAACATCATTAGATTCAAGATGAGGTAAAAGGATGGAAATTTCTCCGAGAAATAAGCATATTAAATCACACACCAGACCCAATTATGAACATGGTTATCATAGTCGTACATTTTACAACAGTAGATTCCATAAGAGTAACCACAATCAGAATCATGGTATTTCACACAACATGAATACTCAGAATCATAGGGTGCTGACTCATAATACTACTCCCATTGTGGCTATTCATACTCATGATATAAAATGTCAGCCCCCTAACAACACTTTGCTACCCATCTTAGCCAGTGACACGATTCCATCCACTTTTAGTTCATTGGCTGTTAATACCTTAGAATCCATATCCATCCCCAGTTCCCCCATTTTTTTAGAAGTAGGAGTCACCCCCATACTCCCACCAGACATTCCGCCACTGCTCCCATTACCTTTCCCATTACCACCTCCCCTCCCTTCGCCTGGTTGTCTACCCATTATGATGAGCGTAGAAGAGTTGACCATGCCAGTACCAGTCAAAACACATACACCCATACTGAAACCATCAAAAATGACGAACTATTACAGCCCCAAGATAAACCCAAAGAAGAGAGGAAACAATAGAAGAGGAAATAGAGGAGGAAAACGAGTTAAAGAGAGCAAAACTAAACAACTAACACGCTCCACAAATAATGACCCCATTAACCTAATAAATAAGGGCATTTTTAACATCTCACACCATATTTTAACGACATATGAAATTAGTGTTTTAAGTAAAGGTCTCTCCTATTGTCCTACAAGTGATTTTAAATTATTTGATTTATTTGTTGATCTTAATCAATTTGTTCGCAAACTAACCCTGAAAAGACATTTTGCAATGAAAGCCCTGGGAAATAATATTAATAAGATACCTATTATTACTGATAATGATATGGGGGATGGTCACTATTTTGATCTGAATGAACTGGTGGATAATTTGGAGTCTGATCCCATCACCACTAATTTGAAACCTAAATCTAATTTTTATCCGATTAATAGTAAGGGTCCATTTTTAGAAACTTTTTATAATAGAACCATGAGAGATTTTAAACTTATGAACAAGGAGAAATATAGATACGCTAGAAATTTAAATAAATTACAAACGGAGGCATTACATAACCTTTCACGGAACCAAGAAATAGTAATTAAGAATGCCGATAAAGGGGAAGGGGTGGTTATTATGGACTATAGCTATTATAATGCAGAAGCTACTCGGATTTTGTCTGATACTAAATATTATAGATCTATAGACCTTGATCCTACTAAATTGTTCAATAATGAACTTGCCAAACTTCTTAACAAGGCCCACAGTACCCACTGTATCCTCAAACGTGAAAAGGATTATATCTATATACCTAACCCTACCATCCCTTATTTTTATTTTTTACCTAAGGTTCATAAATGTAGAGAGAAACCGCCTGGCAGACCTATCATTGCCAGTATGGACTCCGTGACAGGAAATTTATCAGAATATATTGATCGCCAGTTGCAAAGATTTGTTGTGTCGCTACCCGCGTACCTTAAAGACACCACCCACTTACTTACTATTTTAAAAAATTTTACTTGGAAAAGCAACTATATTTGGGCCACACTTGATGTGGCCTCTTTATATAGCAATATTCCCCACAAAAAAGGTATTCAAGCGGTTGAGTCATTCTTGAGTGAGGATCCCCTTATGCCCCCCAGTCAAAGAGAGTTTATTTTAGAAGCCATTTTATTTGTTTTAACACATAATTATTTTAAATATGACAAAAAGTTTTTTATACAAGAATGCGGGACTGCTATGGGCACTAAGTTTGCCCCATGTTTCGCTAACTTATACATGGGGGCCTTTGAAAGACAAATTGATCACCCCAATATTGTTCTATATAAACGATTTATTGACAATATCATTTTGGTGTGGGAAGGAGAGATGGATAGTTTACATGATTTTATACACCATTTGAATCAGAATAAGTGGGGATTAGAATTCACTAGTTATATTAGTAAGGAGGAGGTAGTGTTTTTAGACCTGACTATTTTTATTGAAAATAATTTAATACAAACGGCCACGCACTTTAAAGAGGTGGATGCTAACAGCTATTTAGATTACAACAGCTGCCACCTCAATAGCTGGAAAAATAACATCCCCTTTGGACAAATGAAAAGAATTAGACGAAACTGTAGCTCCACCATAAAATGTAAAGAGCAGATGTCTATATTACACGATAGGTTTAAAGAGAAGAAGTACCCCCAAGCGTTGATTAAGGGGGCTTACGATAAAGCCTTGAGTTATAGTCAGGAGACCTGTTTGTTACCATCGGATTCAGGGAAAGAAGGAACCAATGTGAATAGAGACACTTTATTTATCACTAAATATAATGCCCACCATAGAGATATAAAACAAATATTGAGTGAAAATTGGGGGATTTTGAGAGATGACCCTATATTAAAAGACTGTATCTTTGAAAAACCACAATGTGTTTTTCGTAAAAGTAAAACACTAAAAAATCACCTCGCCCCCTCTGTCCCCAAGATTGAGAAAGGTGGACCTAGTGAAATTGCAAAAAGTTGGTTAATGGAACCGGGGAGTTTCAAATGCGGTAGCTCTAGATGCAAATGTTGTTTCCATATCATACATAAAAGAAAAGAAATACAAATACCGGAAGAAAGAGATCCATTTATTATAAAACAACGTTTAACATGTGACACGGACTTTGTGATCTATATGTTGGAGTGTCCTTGTACACTCAAATATATAGGAAGAACAAAGAATACCTTAAGACAACGTCTTAATAAACATAGGTTTAATATAAATCATGGATATCAGTTACATAGTGTCTCACGACACTTTTTAGAACATCATAATAGTGACTCTAAATTATTACGAATTACTCCTATAGAAGGATCCCACAGGAAGATTACAAGAGCCTGTGTCACAAAGAAATGTTTTGGATCTTCCGACTCAATACACTAAACCCCCATGGATTGAATGAGTCTTTAGAACAGGTATTTTAATTAATTAATACGCACATAGGACACTTTTATAGAACCATACATATTTATTTAGTATGTTTATATTATTATCATGAGGGTCACTATTTATATATTTATTTTTTATTATAATAGCTTATAGGGTAGTATGTGTATTTCTGAGAATAACTTTTTTTCTATGACACACATACCACATAGAGATTCTGTACCCTGCAGTTTGATTATGATATTCGGTCTTTATAATAGGTAGCCATAGTTATATTTTTTTGTATGTGTATATATTAACATGCTTTTAATTATTGTTAGTATATGAATTTTATAATAGTTTATTATTTACATATGAAATTTTGTTTGGTGGAACGCACGTGAACCGCATCCATCTTACTCGGAGTTACTTCCGGTATGATTGGAACGCACAAGTGAAACGCAAGGTCCTTCCGGTGTGAAGGATTGCGATACGTCACGTCCGGCTAAACCGGAGCGCTAGGGAGTAGCGTCATTTCCGGTTTGGCGCGGGATGTGATTGAATACCATCTGATGATGTAAGTACATGTACTGTATAAATACCACTTGTTATTTGTTATCTGTTGGCTTGACAAAGGTGGGTGGTAGCCCACCGAAACGCGTTGCCATTACCATAAATAAACGGAACCTTTGGAGTGACAGGGGTGGAATACACTGACCTTTGAATATCTACAAGCGTCCTGGAGGGGGTCTGGCTTATTATCTTTGGCCTTTCCCCCACTGTGAAGTGAGTGCATTATGCCGTGTTAACGGTTCCATTTTTTATGCTTTTATAGTCCCCATCTCTGAGCGCTGCATTTTTTGTATTTTATTCTCTTCCATATTCTAAAAAAAGGAAATATAGTTTAATAAATGCCGCCAACATAAAGTAGACATGTTGCTAATGCTATTTAATATATCATTTATGTGGCATAACCATTTTCTGTAAAAGCAGAAAGGTTTCAAAGTTTGAAAAATGCATTTTTTCACAATTTTTCACGTTATTTTGGTGTTTTTCATAAAGATTCGTTATGAGTATCGACTCCATTTTACCAGAAATGTAAAGTACAATATGTCACGAGAAAACAAACTCAGAATCAGCCGGATAGGTAAAAGCATCCCGAAGTTATTAATGAATAAAGTGACACTGGTCATATTCATAAAATTTGTCGCGCCGGGACCCCGCTCTGAACGGCGCTGATCCCGGCTGACACGTGCAGCCGGGCAGTGCCTCTATTAGCCGGCGCGGGTCCCGTTGCCGCGCCGGCTAATTAAGCCTCTAAGTGCAGCTGTCAAACCTGACAGCTGCACTTAGAGGCTTAGGTAAACACATCCCTGGTATCTAGTGGGACGGATCTCCCCCCCGCGATGCGATCGCGGGGGGGAGATCCGTTCTTCTGCCCGTGCCGGGCCTCAGCGTCGGAATGACGCTGATCCCGGCTTGGCAATAGATTGCTATGGCCTGCAGCAGGCCATAGCAATCTATGACCGATCTAATCGATCTTTGCTGTGTATATACACAGCATTGATCTCTATGAGAGATCAGTGCTGTCTATATACAAGTCCCCCAGGGGGGCTTCTATTTACAGTAAAAAAAAAAGTAAAAAAGTGTTTTTATTAATAAAAAATCCCCTCCCCAAATAAAAGTCCAAACCACCCCCCTTTTCCCATTTTATAAATATAAATTAATAAATAAATAAATAAACATATTTAGTATCGCCGCGCGCGTAATCGCCTGAACTATTAATTAATCACATTCCTGATCTCGCACGGTAAACGGCGTCAGCGCAAGAAAATTCCAAAGTGCAAAATTGCGCATCTTTGGTCGCATCAAATCCAGAAAAAATGTAATAAAAAATGATCAAAAAGTCGTATATGCGCAATCAAGGTACCGATAGAAAGATCACATCATGGCTCGAAAACTGACACCTCACACAGCCCCATAGACCAAAGGATAAAAGCGCTATAAGCCTGGGAATGGAGCGATTTTAAGGAACATATATTTGTTAACAATGGTTTGAATTTTTTACAGGCCATCCGATACAATATAAGTTATACATGTTATACATCATAGTAATCGTAACGACTTGAGGAACATGCATAACAAGTCAGTTTTACCATAGGACGGACGGCGTAAATGCAAAACTCCCCGAAATCAAAACAAATTCGTTTTTTTTTTCAATTTGACAGCGCAAATGATTTTTTTCCGGTTTCGCAGCATATGTTATGGAAAAATAATGCCTGTCATTGCAAAGTACAATTGGTTTCACAAAAAATAAGCGGTCATATACGTCTCTAGGTGAAAAAATGCAAGCGCTATGGACTTTTAAACTTAAAATGGAATAAGCAAAAGCGCAAAAACGAAAATAGGCTTTGACCTTAAGGGGTTAAGGGGTTAAAGTTAATGGATTGTTAGTAAATAAGGCCCCATTGTGTTGGATACACTACTCTCATTCCACTTGTTTTCTTTTTTATATTAGTACATTTTTCTTGATTTGATAATTCTACACATTTTTCATATTTCTGCACATTACACATGCACTTTTTGTGCACTCACATCCACATTACAGGTACCACACATATAACACAAATATAATTAACTGAATAGCAATATAACTAATTATGGATACATAATTAACAGTGATGAGCGAATAGTGAAATATTCGAATATTCGATATTCGTACGAATATTTCCCGAATATTCGATCCCATTAAAGTCTATGGGAACAAGTATTCGATTATTCAAAAACATATATTCGACCACTTGGATGTAAAAACTGGAAGCTGAGGGATTTGAACGCTTATCGAATATTTATCGAATATTCGGCGAACTAATCGATAATATTCGATAGATATAGATAGATATATTCCATAGATATTCCATCAAATATCTATTTGATCGAACAGTATTCGCTCATCATTAATAACTAACCACAAACAATATAAAGATTAGCAAAATATATAACAATATCTAGTCACTTCAAGTAATTAAAAAATAATTAACAAAAATCATGATTTTGCGTCATGATCTGCACCCCCTCTGTGGCGTACGCCTCTGGTGTGCCATTCGTAAATACTCCCCATGATGTTTATCCTAGGTGATCCACCATGTGTTTCCTTAGTCTGACAGTTGTGACATTCAATTTTTTTCCTCACAATGTACCCTCAGTATAAGTAATTGAATCCAGTCCTATGCTATCAACAGTAGGATAACCCTATTAAGCCTGGGATTGCTGCTTAAGATACACGTTTAAAATAACATTTTTTAAATCTTATTCTCTTATGACTTCCCATTTCTGGTTCCAGCATATTGTGGATGATCTTACTGCTTTGCCTGTTTTGTGGGCTTAAATGGAGGCTGTTTATTAGCAACACATAGGAAGGAAATCATATCACCAAACCACATGAAGCCTTGAGCCGAAGAGTTGAAGGGACCACCTCCTCCCCTTATACTATACCCGATCTAAGCATGTGAAGACCGAAAGCTGCCCCTGCTGTCCTGGTGAGGTTTTTTAATAAACCTAAAAAGAATCAAGATCAAGCTGCCAACAAAGATTGGATTGATAATATTGGAAGTAGCTTCTTATTGCAGTTGGAGCATTAGCCATCATCTGTTGCGTCTTTCTCTGTTGTTAAATATATTTGACAGATATGGAAACAAAATCACTATTGATAGATGTCTGGCTCAGTACACCAAGCTGGAACAGTTGATGAAATAACCTGCCCCTAACCAACACATCAGAATATATGTCAATGAAATGCGGAACACATACAAACATCTCCAACCATGTGAAGCCCTACGCAGATTGGATGATGGGAACACCTCCTCCTCTAACACTATGCCAGACCTAAGTTAATGTTGGTACAGATTTAATGACAATATTTTGTTCTTTTGGGCAGCTTCGAAGGATCCAGCTTTCTATTGCAGTTGTAGTTTTATCCATCACCTGTTGCGACTTCCTCTAGATTATAAATTATACAGTATGAGTAATAGATATGGATACAAAAAGTTATCATAGTACATGTTTATTTACGATATTTTGTTCTTTTCGACAGGTTCAGAGGAACAGTGCCGCAAGTCTAGAAGGTCCCGTGAAGGGGATGCCGTTTATCAGGATGCAACAAAAGAATAAAAACATGGACAGTCCCGTCTCACCAACCAAGATAATGGAAGAAACTGCCTCTAAAGCCCCAAGTGAGAGGAGCAAATGAGCGCTGTCCTTGTTCCCTGCTCGCCGCCGCCGCCGCTATAACAGGCTGGTCGTTGTGTTCTATTACAAAGGACGATTATCGGCTGTAATGGACGATAATCGTTTCGTATAATAGGGCCTTAGCTGAAACTTCAGAATGTATGTGAATGAAATGAGGCGCAAATACAAAGGTAATCACATCCTCCAGCTGTTTGTAGCCCTGTGTTGAATAGTTATAGGGGAATACCTCCTTCCCTCACACTATGCCAGAACTAAGATATGTTGGTACAGGTTTACTGACAATATTTTGTTCTTTTGGAAAGGTTAAGAGGAACAGTACTGCAATTTTATGGAATTAATGATAATTCATGGAATAAACACCTCAAAAATACCTCCTACCCTAAGACTTTGGAAGACCTAAGCCAACCAAGACTGGAAGCCAACCCTAGTGTCCTGGTGTGGTCTTTTAATGAAGAGAAGATGAAGCTGATGCTGCCAGTGGGGATTGGATTGAGGACAGTGCATCGTTTATCTGGATCCCGTTATTATTCTATCCATTATCTGTTACGGCTTCCTGTGGTTGATGAACTATTTGTATATTAGATATGGGGAGAAAGTATCTACAAATATGTACAAATGTCTGGGTCTATCATATGTGTGGATACAGCTTCCTTTTGCGGTTATAGTTTTATCCATTACCTGTTGCCGCTTCCTCTGGTTTATAAATTATATGTGTAACAGATATGGAGACAAAATTTATGATAGTACAGGTTTATTGACGATATTTTGCTCTTTTCAACAGGTTCGGAGGAACAGTTCTGCAAGTCCAGAAAGTTTCATGAAATATACTCCAAACATATAAGATCTCTTTGGTGGAAGTTGACTTTCTGAATCTATGCATTTGCTTTATGGCTCTCAGAGATTTCATCCAGGTTCCACCATTTTGCGGTTCATCATCCTGCTTTTTCTGCTCTTGAGTGGTCCTGTGGAGGGGGTGCTGTTTATCAGGATGCAACTAAATAATAAAAACATGGAGGGTTCCTTCTCACCAACCAAGATAATGGAAGAAACTGCCTCTAACCAACACTTCAGAGTGTATGTGAATGATTTAAGGAACACATACAACAGTAATCATATCCCCAACCGTATGTAGCCCTGCGCCGAATGGTTAAAGGAGACCATCTCCTTCCCACGCTCAATGCCAGACCTAAGATATGTTGGTACAGGTTAATTGACAATATTTTGTTATTTTGGACAGTTTCAGAGGAACAGTGCTGTAATTTCCTGGATTTACTGATAAATCATGGAATATACACCTTACATATACCTCCTCCCTTAACCAAAGACTTGAAGCCATCCCTAGTGTCCTGGCGTGGTCTTTTAAGAAAGGGACTTAGGACTTAAGATTAAGCTGAGGCTGCCAGTGAGGACTGCATTGATCAAAGTGCATCGTATGTGTGGATCCCACTTCCTTTTTAAGTTATAGTTTTATCCATTATCTGTTGCGGTTTCCTCTGGTTCATAAACTACTGTATATGTGTGATAGATATGAAGACAATAGTTTTGACAGTACAGGTTTATTGACAATATTTTGTACTTTTGGACAGGTTTGGAGGAACAGCGCCACAAGTCCAGAAGGTTTCTTCTCTTACTCAATGATAACCCTTGGGATATACACCTCACATGTAAGATCTTATTGGTGGAAGTTGACTTTTTGAATCATTATTATGTGATTTATTAGAACATCTTGTCATTCTGCTCTTGAGTGGTCTTGTGGAGGGGAGCCCATTTCTCAGGAAACAAGTAGAACAACATAGTTGTCCCCTGCTCACCCACCAAAGTGATGAAAGAACCTGCCCCGAACTGACCAATCACAGTATATGTCAATGAAATGCAGAACACATACAAAGGGAATACTCCCCAACCATGTGATGCCCTGCGCAGATTGGTTGATGGGACCACATCTTCTAACACTATGCCAGACCTAATGAAGAAGTTTATGTTGGTACAGATTTATTGACAATATTTTGTTCCTTTGGGCAGGTTCGAAGAATCCAACTTCCTTTTGCGGTTATAGTTTTATCCATCATCTGTTGCGACTTCATCTAGATTATTAACTATATGTGTAATAGATATAGAGACAAATAGTTATAATAGGACATATTTATTTACGATATTTTGTTCTTTTCGACAGGTTCAGAGACACAGTGCCGCAAGTCCAGAAGGTTTCACTCATTGATAATCCATGAAATATACACCACACATATAAGATGTCTTTGGTGAAAGTTGACTTTTTGACTCTCAGAGATTTCATCCAGTTCCAGTATTTTGCGGTTCATCATCCCCCTTTGCCTGCTCTTGAGTAGTCCTGTGGAGGGGATGTTATTTGTCAGGATGCAAAAAAAGAAGAACAACATGGAAGGTCCCTTCTCATTAACCAAGATAATGGAAGAAACTGCCTCTAACTGAAACTGCACAGTGTATGTCAATAAAATGAGGAGCAGATACAAAGGTAATAATATCCTCCAACTGTATGTAGTCCTGGGCCGAATAGTTATAGGAGACCACCTCCTTCCCTGACACTATGCTAGAACTAAGACATGTCGGTACAAGTTTATTGACAATATTTTATTCTTTTCGACAGGTTTGACAGAACAGTATTACTCAATGATTATCAATGGAATATACTCCGCCCATATACCACGTCCTATATCACTATGGAAGAGCTAAGCCAACCATGACTGGAAGCCAACCCTAGTTTCTTGGCAAGATCCTATAATGAAGAGAGAGAGAATGAAGATGAAGCTGATGCTGCCAGCGGGGACTGGATTGAGGACAGCGCATCATTTATCTGGATCAAGCTTCTTATTGCTGTGATACTTCTATCAATCATGTGTTACGGCTTCCTGTATTGATGAACTATTTATATATTAGATATGGGGAGAAAGTATCTGCAAATATGTACAAATGTCTGGGTCTATAACACCTCAGTCTGTCAGGAAGGAGCCCATTTATTATTACCCCTTATATTATCAATTGACATGTTCAAACCTGCAGCTTCTTATGTGATTTATTAGAACTTTCTATTCATTGATGAATTTATTTTTAGTCATGTGACATGTATGAAAACAAATCCAGCAGCTCCCGCACCTACCCGCCAATAACTGCAGGGACAGGAAGCAGGTCGCCTTATAGCATAGTACGATATAGTAGGCTCTCTAGAAGAAGGTGATATAATATAGAAAATATATATATATGTGCTTGAGTGAATGGTATGAATTATTATTAAACATTTATTATAGCACTAAAAAATATGTAAAGTGGTTAGTCAGTATCTGAGTGACCAAACGCAGCAATTAAAATAGAGCCCAGTGGTGTTGGCTGTGCCGGGCCCAGCGCAGACAATCCACACAGTTGTGTTGTGCAATATTCACGAATTCCTGTACCGGATATTAGCTCGTATCAATAGGATATAGTTATCGTGATAATATTTGTGTCTCGACACAATAGCCTTTCTTTTGAGTCTTACATATTTTATAGGGCTTTGCAATAAATAAGTCTTATTGATCTCGTATCATTGAATAACTGTGATACGAGTAGCGAACCCCACAGTCAGGTAGTGCTTGTTAGGTACAGGCAATAGCTGTGTTTGTAAACAAATGTAATACAGTTAGATTAGTGGCAGTGGAATGATCCACCCCTCACCCCATATTCATCAATAGGGTGAGGGGTGGATCATTCCACCGCCACTAATCTAACTGTATTAAATTTGTTTACAAACACAGCTATTGCCTGTACCTAACAAGCACTACCTGACTGTGGGGTTCGCTACTCGTATCACAGTTATTCAATGATACGAGATCAATAAGACTCATTTATTGCAAAGCCCTATAAAATATGTAAGACTCAAAAGAAAGGCTATTGTGTCGAGACACAAATATGATCACGATAACTATATACTATTGATACGAGCTAATATCCGGTACAGGAATTCGTGAATATTGCACAACACAACTGTGTGGATTGTCTGCGCTGGGCCCGGCGCAGCCAACACCACTGGGCTCTTTACATTTTTTATTATATTTTTTTATTGTATTTTATTTGTTATGAGTCTTGTGCAAATATTTGTCATAAGTCTTATTTATTAGAATATTTTAATTGCTGTCTTTGGTCACTCAGATACTGACTAACCACTTTACGTATTTTTTAGTGCTATAATAAATATTTAATAATGCACAAGCCAAAAAGACAGAAATGGCTGCACATCGCACCCATGGCTGACACGAAAGCTTATTCAGCTACATTTAAAACCAACATCAGAAGTTAGTATATAATTTGGCCAAACCATATTGCCTCATGTACCACGTGCAGGTCTTCTGATACACATGAGTCCCTAACCAAAAAACATCACTGTGCCGGTCAGCGACCAGTCAGCGACCACAATAAATGTTTAATAATAATTCATACCATTCACTCAAGCACATATATATATTTTTTCTATATTACATCACCTTCTAGAGAGCCTACTATATCTTTCCATCTACCTCTATTCTCCCAGCGCTGAGACAGTAGTGCACTCAAAGTAGGTGAATCTCTATATACATCAGTTAGGTGCAGCAAACCCCTACTACCCTATTATGGCATAGTACATTGGAGGCGCAGGGGCACAGATCATTTGGGGGTAGTGACACAGATCATTACGGCATGGTGGCACAGAAAATTATGATACTGTGGCATACTTCATAAAGGCTTGGTGGAAAATCATTAGGGGATAGTGGCACAATCCATTGCCAGTGACATTCTAACTTACTTAAAGGAGAACTTTGGTGAATATTGTTTTCAGAGTTCAACAGGACATCCAAAGTTATATAACTTATCATTATACTCTAATCACTGATTCCATTGCCTTACCCTACTTTCTTTGGTCTGTGTGTCTGTTGTAGTTTTAAATTTTTTTTTCCTTATGTCATGACCTGCTCTGTTCACAGGCGCCATCTTGGGTGGTGACATCAAAATAGTCATGGTTCAGTGCGTTTCTTGATTGTGACCGGCTACTCCTTCCTTTAGTCTAGTGACGCCTCATTCCAGGTCATGTGGGATCGCCTGCCCGCCTGCAGCAACAACATCTCCTCATCCTGATTTGCCTGCTCCTGAGCGGTCCTTACAAGGGGATGCCGTTTATTAAGATGCAACAAAAGAAGAACATGGACGGTCCCTTCTCACCAATGAAGAAAATGGAAGAAACTGCCTCTAACCGACACTTCAGAGTGTATGTAAATAAAATGAGGAGCACATACAAAGGTAATCGTATCCTCCAACCGCATGTAGCCCTGCACCGAATAGTCAAAGATGACCACCTCCTTCCTTCACAATATGTAACAGATATGGAAATAAAAGTTATGATAGTACAGGTTTATTGACAATACTTTGTTCTTTTGGACAGCTTTGGAGGAACAATGCCGCAAGTGGAGAAGGTTTCTGGAGTACATGTCAATTAAATGCAGAAAAGGAAATACTCCCCAACTATGTGAAGTCCTGCCCAGACTGGTTGATAGGACCATCTCCTCCTCTAACACTATGCCAGACCTAAGTTAATGTTTGTACAGGTTTATTGACAATATTTTGTTCTTTTGGGCAGGTTCAAAAGATCCCGCTTCCTTTTGCAGTTATAGTTTTATCCATCATCTGTTGCGACTTCCTCTAGATTATTAACTATATGTATAATAGAGACAAAACTTATGACAGTACAGGTTTATTGACAATATATATATTTTTTTTCAACAGGTTCAGAGATGCAGTGCCGCAAGTCCACACGGTTTCTGGACTTACTCATTGATAATCCATGAAATATACACCACACATATAAGAAGTCTTTGACCTGTAGAGCATTAATTTTTGTTCTTTAGATTCTATTGTTTTTTTATAGCAAAATTGTTTTCAAACTTACTATATTGTATCCTATTTATGTCTTCCTTTGATATGTAACTGTATTGTTATAGATAAAATTTGAAAAATCTAATAAAAATATTTGGAAAAAAAAAAGAGAAGTCTTTGGTGGAAGTTTACTTTTTAAGTCAACTGCTCTATGACACTCAGATTTCATCCAGTTCCAGGTTCCAGCATTTTGCGGTTCATCATCCCGCTTCGCCTGCTCCTGAGCCGTCCTGTGGAGGGGATGCCATTTATCAGGATGCAACAAAATAACAACATGGAGGGTCCCTTCTCACTAACCAAGATAATTGAAGAAACTGCCTCTAAAAACACTTCAGAGTATATGTAAATGAAATGAGGAGCACATACAAAGGTAAACATATCCTCCAACCGTATGTAGCCCTGCGCCAAATAATTATAGGAGACCTCCTACTTTCCTCACACTATGCCAGAACGAAGACATGTTGGTACAGGTTTATTGATGATATCTTATTCTTTTCGACAGGTTTGCAGTGACAGTATCACCCTTTTCTGGACTTACTCAATGATAATCAATAGATTATACACCTCCAATATACCTCCCCCCCTATCACTATGGAAGAGCTAAGCCAACCATGACTGGAAGCCACCGCTAGTGTCCTGGCGAGATCCTATAATAAAGAGAGAGAGAATAAAGATCAAGCTGATGCTGCCAGTGGGGATTGGATTGAGGACAGCACATCATTTATCTGGATCAAGCTTCTTATTGCTGTGATACTTCTATCAATCATCTGTTACGGCTTCCTGTATTGATGAACTATTTATATATTAGATATGGGGAGAAAGTATCTACAAATATGTACAAATGCCTGGGTCTATAACACCTCAGTCTGTCAGGAAGGAGCCCATTTATTATTACCCCTTATATTATCAATTAACATCATCCATACACGGCTGGAAGCCGCCCCTAGAGAGGATGAAGAGGAGTATGAAGCTCCCAGCGCGGACTGGTTTGACAGCGCGTCTTACATCTGGATCCAGCTCTTATTACTGTCATTATCCTGACAGTCCTGTGCTGCGGCCTCCTGTGCTTGATAAACTACTTATATATCAGATATGCAGAGAAAATATCTATAAGTCTGAACAAATGTCTCGGCCTATAAATCTGGCAGTATATACCACCTCAGCCTGCCAGGAAGCCGATTATTATTATCTGTTATATTATCAATAAATCTTCATGTTCAGAATTGCATCTTCTTATGTGATTTATTAGAACTTTCTGTTGATTGATAAGTGTATTTCATGTGACATGTATGTAATAAGACCCAGCAGCTCCGGCACCTACCCACCAATAACTACAGGGACGGGAAGCAGGACGCCTTATGGCATAGTACATTGGGGGCGCAGGGGCACAGTTCATTTGGGGGTAGTAACACAGATCATTACGGCATGGTCGCACAGAAAATTATAATATTGTGGCATAGTTCATAAAGGCTTGGTGGTAAATCATTAGGGGATAGTGGCACAAACTGTATGTAGGCCTGCACCGAATAGTTAAAGATGACAACCTCCTTCCCTCACACTATGCCAGACCTAAGACATGTTGGTACAGGTTTATTGACGGCATTTTGTTCTTTTGGACAGGTTCAGAGGAACAGTGCTGCAATTTTCTGGACCTACTCAATGATAATGATTACTGTTAGGATGACGATTAGGCTGAGGCTGCCACTGAGGACTGGACGGATAACAGTGTAACGTATGTGTGGATCCCGCTTCCTTTTGCGTTTATAGTTTTATTCATTATCTGTTGTGGCTTCCTCTGGTCGATAAACTACTGTATACGTGTAACAGATATGGAAACAAAAGTTATGACAGTACAGGTTTATTGACAATACTTTGTTCTTTTGGACAGGTTTGGAGGAACAACGCCGCAAGTGGAGGTTTCTGGACTTATTCAATGATAATTCATGGGATATAAAACCTCAGGTTCTTATGTGATTTATTAGAACACCTTATCATCCTGCTTTTGCTGCTCTTGAGCGGTCCTGTGGAGGAGAGGCCATTTCTCAGGAAACAAAAGGAGAACAACATGGACGTTCCCTTCTCACCCACCAAAGTGATGACAGAACCTGCCCCTAACTCACGCATCAGAGTATATGTCAATTAAATGCAGAAAAGGGAATACTCCCTATGTGAAGTCCTGCCCAGACTGGTTGATAGGACCATCTCCTCCTCTAACACGATGCCAGACCTAATGTTTGTACAGGTTTATTGACAATATTTTGTTCTTTTGGGCAGGTTGAAAAGATCCAGCTTCCTTTTGCGGTTATAGTTTTATCCATCATCTGTTGCAACTTCCTCTAGATTATTAACTATATATATGATAGAGACAAAAGTTATGACAGTACAGGTTTATTGACAATATTTTGTTTTTTTTTTCCCAACAGGTTCAGAGATACAGTGCCAAAAGTCCACACGGTTTCTGGACTTGCTCATTGATAATCTATTAAATATACACAACACATATTAGATGTCTTTGGTGGAAATTTACTTTTTGAGTCAACTGCTCTATGAGTCTCAGAGATTTCATCCAGTTCCAGGTTCCATCATTTTGCGGTTTATCATCCTGCTTTGCCTGCTCCTGAGCGTTCCTGTGGAGGGGATGCCATTTAACAGGATGCAACAAAAGAAGAACAACATGGACGGTCCCTTCTCACCAACCAAGATAATGAAACAAACTTCCTCTAACCGACACTTCAGAATGTATGTGAATGAAATGAGGAGCACATACAAAGGTAATCATACCCTCCAACTGTATGTAGCCCTGCGTCGAATAGTTAAAGGGGACCACCTCCTTCCCTCACACTATGTCAGACCTAAAATATGTTGGTACAGGTTTATTGACAATATTTGGTTCTTTTGGACAGGTTCAGAGGAACAGTGCTGCAATTTTCTGGACTTTCTCGATGAAAATGTTAGGATCAAGATTAAGCTGAAGCTGCCAGTGGGGTTTGGATGGATAACAGTGCATCATATGTGTGGATCCCGCTACCTTTTGCGGTTATAGTTTTATCCATTATCTGTTGTGGCTTCCTCTGGTTTATAAACTACTGTATACGTGTAATAGAATGGAATCAAATGTTATGACAGTACAGGCTTATTGACTATATTTTGCTCTTTTCGACAGGAAAAGCATCGCAAGTCCAGAAGCTGAAACAGAATGATAATCCATGGGATATACACCTCACATGTAAGATCTCGTTGGTGGAAGTTGACTTTTTGGATCTGAGCAGTAGCTCTCTGACTCTTAGAGATTTCAAACAGTTCCAGATTCCAGCATGTTTCTGCACCCTGCTTTGCCTGCTCTTGAGGGGTCCTGTGAAGGCGAAGCCATTTTTCCCGATGCGACAGATGAATAACAACATTGACGTCCCCTTCTCACCAACCAAGGTGAAGAAAGAAACTGCCTCTATCCGATGCTTCAGAGTGGTTGTGAATGATACGAGGAGCAAATAAAAGTAAATCATATCACCCAACCACATGAACCCCTGCACTGAATGGTTAAAGGGACCACCTCCTCCTCAAACTATGCTGGACCTAAGCATTTAAAGACGGAAAACTGCCCCTGGTGTCCTGGTGACGTTTTCTAATAAACCTAAAAAAAAGGATCGGATCGAGATCAAGCTACCAGCAAGGATTGGATTGATAATATTGCACCGTCTCTGTGGAAGTAGCGTTAGCCATCATCTGTTCTGTCTTTCTCCACTATTTATATAATATGGTTGATATATATGGAAACAAGATCACGATCGACAAATATGTGGCTCAGTACACCAAGATGGAACAAGCAATATAGCCAGGGCCGGATTAAGGTTGGTGGAGGCCCCGGGCGACAATCCCCTACCCCCCCCCCCAAAAAAAATAAATAAACTATACCGCAATCTATACAGATGGCTGCTTACTGCAGGTGAATTAGCACAGGCCCCTCCTCGCTCCTGGCTGTATGGGTCAGCATCCTCCTCTGTTATGCACGTGGTCACTAGAGGCTGCAGTACAGGGGAAGATGCCAGGCCCTAGAGACAGGAGCAGAGGGGGGTGGGGGGGTGGACTAAGTATCAGAGTGTATTCCCACATTTTGTTTGTGTTAATAACGCAATGTGAGAACACAGCACTTTCTGCGCGCTGTTGCCCACTGTGTTAGGGCCCTATTACATGGCCTGATATCCTGGGGAAGCAGCACCGTTCTGCTAGGGTTCGAGCTGGTGGGGGCCCCTAAGTGGTGGAGGCCCCGGGGCACGTGCCCCTGGTGCCCTCCCTTTAATCCGGCCCTGAATATAGCACCTCAGCCTGTCATCAATTGCAATGGTCAAAACTGCAGCTTATGTGATTTTTTAGGACACCTTATCATCCTGCTCTTGATAATTTTGTTCTTCTGGAAAGGTTTGGAGGGACAGTGTCACCATTTTCTAGACTTTCGTAATGATAATTAATGGAATCTAAACCTCAAATATATCGTCTCCCCTATCACTATGGAAGATCTAAGCCAAGCACGACTGGAAGCCACCCCTAGTGTCCTGGCAAGATCCTTCAATGAAGAGAGAGGATGAAGATGAAGCTGATGCTGCCAGTGGGGATTGGACTGAGGACAGCGCATCATTTATCTGGATCCAGCTTCTTATTGCTGTGATACTTCTATCCATCATCTCTTATGACTTCCTGTGTTGATGAACTATTTTATATTAGATATGGGGAGAAAATATCACAGCAAGGAAAAATCAATGAGAAAAATACACCTAATCAAAAGAAATTCACTGCAAAGGAAAAAAGTGTATATTGTCTAAAATTTAACTTTTAATAGAACCATTTAAAAAACACATATATATCCAAAAAGTTGTATAAAAAGATAACCATGCCACTAAGCGGCATTTAACAAGCCTGTGTCGGGGGACACCCAGATAAATTCATAGGGAATGTACTTACAGTTCGGTGTCTTCAGGGCTAGCCAGCCCTAGGATAAGAGACACTAAGGGAATAAAAAATCCCACAGTATTAGAAATTCTATACTGTACCTCAAAAATTAAAAGGCACTTGATAGCTGGGACAATGCCCTAGAAATTCCTGCCTATCATCACATTAACCCTATTCTGTCCCTTTCCCAAGACACAAGGCCGTCAAAAAAAGAGGTGCGCAGTTCACACCATGCGTATTGCCTCTACGCGTTTCCCTCCTCAAAAGATGATTCGTGGGGAGTTCATCAGGAGGCTTTTGATCACCGTCCTGGGGGTAACGATAATACCCAAACAGGACACTGTCCTGTTTGGGTATTATCGTTACCCCCAGGACGGTGATCAAAAGCCTCCTGATGAACTCCCCACGAATCATCTTTTGAGGAGGGAAACGCGTAGAGGCAATACGCATGGTGTGAACTGCGCACCTCTTTTTTTGACGGCCTTGTGTCTTGGGAAAGGGACAGAATAGGGTTAATGTGATGATAGGCAGGAATTTCTAGGGCATTGTCCCAGCTATCAAGTGCCTTTTAATTTTTGAGGTACAGTATAGAATTTCTAATACTGTGGGATTTTTTATTCCCTTAGTGTCTCTTATCCTAGGGCTGGCTAGCCCTGAAGACACCGAACTGTAAGTACATTCCCTATGAATTTATCTGGGTGTCCCCCGACACAGGCTTGTTAAATGCCGCTTAGTGGCATGGTTATCTTTTTATACAACTTTTTGGATATATATGTGTTTTTTAAATGGTTCTATTAAAAGTTAAATTTTAGACAATATACACTTTTTTCCTTTGCAGTGAATTTCTTTAGATATGGGGAGAGAGTATCTACAAATATGAACAGATGTCTGCGTCTAAAAAACTACATAACACCTCAGTCTGTCAGGAAGGAGCCCTATTATTATTACCCGTCATATTATCAATTAACATGTTAAGAATTGCAGCTTCTTATGTGATTTATTAGAACTTTCTATTGATTGATGACTGTATATTTAGTCATGTGACATGTATGTAATAAGACCCAGCATCTCCTGCACCTACCCGCCAATAACTGCAAAGGAGGGACGCCTTATGGCATAGTACATTGTGGGCGCAGTTGATTTGAGGGTAGTGACACAGATCATTAGGGCATGGTGGCACAGAAAATGGTGATATTGTGGCATACTTCATAAAGGCTTGGTGGCACATCATTAGGGGATAGTGGCAGTGACATCCTTAACTTACTTTAGAGGACATATTGGCATAGTAAAATCAGATTTCCATATAACACTACTGTCTTTTGATCAAAACAAAACCCTGAAATAAAATCCTGAAATTGTCACTAATGTATATGGCCTCCATAGGAACTGGGCTAATGTACTTGGCAGGGCAGGCCGGTGCTCAGGAATTGTTGATGTAAAAAAAAACAAAAAAAAAAAACAATGTACCTGGTGATACATTCGGTTAATTTTTTTAAATTAATTTTAATGATTTAAACTTTTGGGGGGGGATGGGCTTTTGCATATTTTTTCCACTTTTTAAGACCCCCTGGGATTTTCTCATACAGCCTATCTGAGACAGGCTCTATGAGAAAGTGGCTGATTACACCGCACAGAGGTAAGTATAACTTCTCATCCAGTTAGGCAAAACTGTCAGGACCTCCCCAATCACACTGCATGGGTCCCAACCGGTAGGTGACAGGAGCTGCTCCTGACACCTAAACGCCGTGATCATTTAAGGGGTTTATGGCAGGCTGCAGCATGATCTCTGCAGCCCGTCATTAACAGTCACCCACTATGAAGCAAGATCAGCTCGAGCACCATAGCAAATAATGGCATATGAGTACGGCATGGGCATCTAGTCACAGGCTGGTTGTTTAGGGGTTTAAAAGGATTCACGTTATAAAATAACGCAATGTTAATGGGGCCTATTTATGTAGGAAGTGATATGCCTCATATTGTGTGAAAATGGGAATATCCCCCGTGCCTGCTTAAAAATTGGGCAAATATAAATATGGGGCAATTGTATAAGTAATGATGATGATTGCTAATTGATGAATCAATGAACTAATAGAATAGGAGGATGATAGTTACATTGTCCCCAAATCTGCTGGGGCCCTATGGATGCTAACAGGTAGGATGGAGGAATACTAGTTACCACCCAAAGAGTAAGGGCCCTATTACACCAACAGATTTTTTTGAGCCAAAACCAGGAACAGACTATAAACAGAAAACAGGTCATAAAGGAAAGACTGAGATTTCTCCTCTTTTCAAATCCATTCCTGGCTTTGGCTTAAAAAATCTGTCAGATAATCTGTTGGTGTAATAGGGCCCTAAAGGGCTGTACAGACATTACTAGCAATGTTCATGCAGTACTTTGCTTCACTCATGCATCGTCAGTGCTTCTCTTATTACTTGGAGAGATATGTGATTAAACTGTGATCAGCCGATGAGAGAGCCTCATTTGTCAGATAATCTCTTAGGCTACATTCACATGTCCTGTAGTTTTGTCTGTAAGGGTAGCTTCACACGTACCGGATACGCAGCGGATTTCATGCTGCCAGTTTTCAGCTAAATCAGCTGCGAATCCTGGCACTGTGATCTTCAATGGGGTTAGATGCCCTAAGCGGAATCTTCATTCCGCTGCCAGTATGTAACCCGGCCCCTTCAAACCCTCCGCAGCATACATTACCTGCTCGCCGCCGCAGCTGCATGCGGGGCTCCCGGCTCTGCTCAGCCAGTGTACAGCCCCGCCGCAGTCACTGATTGGCTGAGTGGGACCGATGAGAGCTGGGATCCTCACATGCAGCCGCGGCATTGAGCAGGTAATGTATGCCGAATGAAAATTCAGCTGCAGGTATGTAACCCCATTGAAGGTACAGTACCAGGATTCGCTGCAAATCTGGTAAAGCTACCCTAATTGTAGATCCGCAATTATAGACAAATTTTGGACCCATTGATTTCAATTGGGCTGTTCACACTTTCCATATATTTACGGATCCGCAAAAAATAACTGACAAGGTCTAACACGGTTGTGGCACAGATCACCCCATAGAAGTCTATGGGAGCATTTGTAATATTTAATGAAAAATAAAAATTTTAAGGATGAAACATCCATAGCGTCCACTAATTCGTAAAAATATATAGATGAGTAATCAGTTTAAACATTCCCACTTATTTGACACCTTCACCTTTCCATTTTTTGTTGATCCACAAAAAAAAAAACAGATTTATTATTTTTTTCCAACATACATAAGATGAAAGCCCCCAATGCATGCCAGGCAGACAATGTCATGTGTCAGACATTGACTCCTTTTGCTATACAGGTGTAAAAAAATAAAAAATAAAAAAGCTAAGAAAGCACATACTAGCTCAGCACATGAGAAAAGGACATTGTTTAGCTAGTAAAAAAAAATCTGTTATGGCTTTCAACATAGCCTCTTCAAATATCTGAAAGTTCACACATTACATTAGTTCAGAAAAATCTGACAAAAAATGGGCACATAATTAACACTTGTATGAAGATCCCCAATAACATTACTATAGAGCAGCTAAACACTGGGGATACTACTAGGCCCAATAAATAACAAAGAAGGTCCAGGCATATTTGGTTCCATGCTCTTCTTATGCAGCTCGTCTGGATTATGATGGCTTGTTGCATATACAGTATGCTGCATATGGTTGAGTTGGATAGGGTGGAGTCCATATATTGCTTACACTTTTATACAGTCTTCCCAAACACTCAATATCAGCCCAAAACCTGAATCTTCTAACAAGACAATCAAAAACAGATTGATTGGTTGAGACCATACTTAGTGAGAAATGGAGGCTTTTTGAGTATGAACTGGATAGGAATATGTCAGTAGGAAATGTCTTCTGCTGCTTTCTTACTGTCAGGATCAGCGGGCGTGAGCCCACTGTGTCAAAAGCCCGTCTATCCCTAAGGGCGTTGTCTAAGCGTATCCTCTGTTCTTCACAAGATACTCCTGATGGTGGAGATAGACTTTCCCAGAGGATACGCCAGGTCGCTACCTCTTGAGATAAACAAAGCATTTGACAGTTGGTCCGGGCAGACCAGATGGTAAGGGTGGAACCAAATGCGTTGCCAAACTGACAGTACAGACAAATATGAACAGGACACACCGGATGAAAGTAACCGATGCAGGTGACAGATGCTGGGGACGAAGACACAGGTCACACGGTGCAGTTCACACAAAGTGGGTAACTTGATGCAGGAACAGTAGTAGGTGCAAACACAGGTTGGGTCAGGTTCACACTCTGGACAGGAACATGCAGGTATACTGGAAGCAACTGGCAGTGCAGGATCAGACAGCAGGAACACTAGGACAAGAGGTTCAGCCCCTAACTGATGAACATATTTTTAACATGCCCTTAGGGCACTTTAAATTCATAGTAATAATCCACAAAACAAGAAACACAATTACATGTTATTTGATAACATCCGTTGGATCAATGGGTTGATTCACAGATGCCGCTGTACATTCATCTGTATATATATTTTAAAAACTATAACGCTTGGAGTCACATACAGTGAGAATATTAGGCGACTCGAAAATTCTGTCAAGACTGCGATTTAGGTTTTTATCGGATGTGGAGACATTGGGGGGCATGTATGAAAAGGCAAAAAATACCTTTTTTGGGCGCAGATGGGGCTATTTGGCATAAAAATATTCGCAAAGGGTATTGTTGCGAATATTTTTTTTGCACCGGCCCATCTGCGCCACCTTCGCCAGTGGGGGGCGTTACGGGGGGTGCGGCAGCACGCAAAGGGGGCACGGCCTCTGCATGCGCAGCATTTATCATTTTTCCAGCTGAAAATTTATGCTGAAACCTATACCAGCTCTGAGCTGGCGTAGATTTCAAAACTGCGCCTCTACATAAATTCCCTGAGCTCCGGGGACATTTGTAAGCCCGCCGTAAAAAAAAAACGACGGACTTCATAAATGTCCCCCATTGTGCCGATGTCTGAACTTGGTAGCTATGCGAAGAACTGACTAAGGTTATAAACTGACTGTATTCTAGTCCAATCTATTGTTTTTCATATTCTTTTTTTTTTTTTTTTGTCTCCTGAGAACCTCATAGAAGACTTGCTGATTTTACCTTTTGACTTACAATACTGTACAAAACTGGCAAATATTAGAGGAGGATATCATTGTCATTGTGTCTAATATTTTAATTTTATTGTTCATTTACACATATTAGCCATTATTTAGTTTAGAAAACATTTTTTAATAACCTATTTCTATATAAAGTATTTTTCTGAAGTCCATACTATATTCCTAAATTTAGATAACTAGTGGATGAACATTATTTTAGCCAACAGCTATCACTTGCCACCCAATATATATATATATATATATATATATATATATATATATATATATATATATATATATATATATATATATACACACATACAGTGGTGCCTTGGATTCGTTAATTCGTTCTGGGTCCGTGTTTGTAATCTAAATCCACTTTTCAACCAAAGCAAAGTTTGCCATAAGAAATCATTGAAATGCAGACAATTGGTTCCACACCCCAAAAATAATGATTTCTTATTCTGAATAACATGTAAAACTAATGAAACAAACATTTAGAAACTGCTGAATATGTGATATTATAAGGTACTGCACAGTAAAACAATCAGTATGTGGTGTATAATGTACAGTAAATGCATAAACCTGAAAAAACAGCCACAGTTTGCAGATACAGGATGGAACTGCAGATCCCCATAATGCAGTAGCGTAGTACAACAGGCTGGAATAGAGAAGCAGGGCTGCTGTCAGAGGTCTGTGTGGTCACATGACAGCAATGGAGAAGGGGGGTGTGTTCAGCACGGACCAATTAGGACTGACAAAGACTTCAGGAAGCATGAGGGAATGAGCAGGGCAGATGTGGGCACATACATGCAGCAGTCTCTGTCAGGGGAGAGAGGGGTTACAGCTATGGAGAGATTCCCTCCACAGTCCTGTCCCCTGATGCAAGCCCCAGCCTGAAGTGGATCTGCTATGATTTGGAAGGTGAGGGAGACTTCCTGGATCAGAGTACAGTGCTGATACCTCTGGCAGCGGCTTATCTCTCTGACAACATTAGGATCAATGGATGATCAGTGGATCCCTTTGGAAATCGGCAGGTCCTTTCAATAACTATCTTGTGTATGGAGAGGTTCCTTGTGTTACTCCTTTTCTCTTCCACCTAATAGCTTTATCTGCTACTAGAAATTCTCCTTTCTTCTTGATGCACTCTGGTATTCTCAGTCCAGTCTGTTTGATTTACATCCTCATAGTGGGGGCTGTGTGTAATGTGTGCAATATGAGGATTAAAGGGGTTGTCCAGCGAAAAAAAATTATTCACAGAATAACACACATTACAAAGTTATACAACTTTGTAATGTATGTTATGTCTGTGAATGGCCCCCTTCCCCGTGTCCCACCACCCCCACCCGTGTACCCGGAAGTGTGGTGCGCTATACATTACCTGTCGCGTGCCGACCACGGTCTCCGATCGTCAGCAGTGACGTCTTCTTCGGGAGCTTGGCGGATCTTCCCGAGTGCCGGCCGCCCTCTGCAGCGTCATCCGAAGCTCAGCCGCGATTGGCTGAGCATAACTGTGCTCAGCCAATCGCGGCTGAGCAGCTGATGACGTGGCCGCGTCATCAGCCGCTCAGCCGCGATTGGCTGAGCACAGTTATGCTCAGCCAATCGCGGCTGAGCTTCGGATGACGCTGCAGAGGGCGGCCGGCACTCGGGAAGATCCGCCAAGCTCCCGAAGAAGACGTCACTGCTGACGATCGGAGACCGTGGACGACACGAGATGTGGTGAGTATAATGCACCACACTTCCGGGTCTAGCGTGGGTGGGGGGAAACACGGGGAAGGGGGCCATTCACAGACATAACATACATTACAAAGTTGTATAACTTTGTAATGTGTGTTATTCTGTGAATAATTTTTTTTCGCCGGACAACCCCTTTAATACAAAGGAGACTATCATGATATTTACTGATCATGTTACCAATAGCAGATCATGTGCTTATATTTTACAAAATTATTTCCCTTATTTTACTAGACTGTAACAGATACAGAATGGTATAAAGAAGAATTTTCTACCAGTAAATCATCAGAGCCCATGCGAAGGCCATGTTCACACAACGTAAGTAAAGTATTAATCACGGCCGTTGTTGCAGATTTGCGACACGACCGTGATGAATACTTGACTTACATTGCGCTGCAGCTGAGAGAATCCTGGCCGGAGTGTATACACACAGTATTGAATAGCGGCAACAGAGAACCTGTCAGTTCACACAATGGAGCATGCGGCTCTGGCTCCATTGTGTGCAGCGGGGAATTCGGATGCGGGGGCACACTGGTGCAGTACCAGCCGGGATGATCTTCTCAGACACCAGCCGTTCTGTGACACGGCCGAGTCACAGAACGGCCAGTGTCTTATGCCATGTGAACATGGCCTTAAAGCGTAACTCAGGGGCGTAACTACCATTATAGCAGCCATAGGCTGAGCTTGCTTCATAGCGGGTGAGGACCAACTGCTATCAGCAGCCAGGCCCTCACCGTCAATGGCGGCCACCACTATCACTCAGCTGCCCGCCATTAGACCCTTAAACACGACTGTGGCGTTTAAGTGTGACAGGAGCTGCTACACTCACTTACCGATCAGGACTCCCGCACACGTCCCAATCGCATTGCATGACTGCTGGGGGTCTCTTACCTTCCTCCGTGCAGTCAGGTCTTCACTCCTCTGATGGGGTCTGCCACAGGCAGGCTCTATCAGAATATCGCCGATAACACTGATCCCTGCTATGCTATTGCATAACAGTAATCAGTGTATGCAATCCGATGCACCCATGTAAAAGTCCCCTAAGGGGACTTCAAAAGTGTAAAAAAAGAAATGTAAAAAAAATGAATAAATGTTTTTAAAAATGTGCCAAAGCCCCTCTCCCAATAAAAGATGAAATCCCCCTCCCCCCCGTGTGTGTGATGGGTCGGACGGCGTGCAGCTTCATTGTTATATGCCATAATGCACCTAGGACCCAACTAAAACAGCTGCAGGCACTGCAATTCCCAGCATTTACTGACAGTCTACAGCCCTCAGCATATGCTGGGAGTTGAAGTGTCGGCAGTTGTAGTTGGGGCAGGGGGAGCAGCTGCGGGTGGCAGAAGGAGAATCTAGGGGTGGCAGGGGGAGAAGATGGGGAAGCAGCTAGGGTGGCAGGGGGAGAAGATGGGGGAGCAGCTGGGCTGGCAGGGGGAGAAGATGGGGTGGCAGGGGGAAGATTGGGGTAGCAGGGGGAGAAGATGGGGGGCAACTGAGGTGACGGGCAGGGGGAGCAGTCGGGGGTCAGGGGGAGCAGTGGGGGGGGGGCAGAGGCAGGCTGGGCAGGTCCCCCCCCCCCAAAGCAGGGCCAGGGTGAGCTTCCGGCACAGACAGCCTGTATCAAACAGGCCGGAAGCTCAAAGCTGCAGCCCCGCGGTGCCCGAACTTCTCTCCTGCTCGGTGGCGGCGCAATGACGTCACGGAAAAGTTCGGGCACCGCGGGGCTGCAGCTGTGAGCTTCCAGCCTGTGTGATACAGGCTGTCTGTGCCGGAATCTCACCCTGGCCCTGCATTGGGGGGGGGGGGGGGGGAACCTGCCCAGCCTGCCTCTGCCTCCCCCACTGCTCCCCCTGACCCCCGACTGCTCCCCCTGCCCGTCACCTCAGTTGCCCCCCATCTTCTCCCCCTGCTACCCCAGCTGCTGCCCCATCTTCTCCCCCTGCCACCCCATCTTCTCCCCCTGCCAGCCCGGCTGCTCCCCCATCTTCTCCCCCTGCCACCCTAGCTGCTTCCCCATCTTCTCCCCCTGCTACCCCAGCTGCTCCCCCCTCTTCTCCCCCTGCCACCCCTAGATTCTCCTTCTGCCACCCGCAGCTGCTCCCCAGCTCCACCCCTCCCCAGCTTCTCCCCCGGCCCCTGCCACCCCTAGCTACCCCCTCCCCTTGTCACCCTAGCTGCTCCCCCTGCCCCCAGCTTCTCCCCCTCCCCCTGTCGCCCGAGCTGCTCCCCCTGCCCCCCCAGCTTCTCCACCTGTCACCCCAGCTGCTCCCCCTGCCACCCCCAGCTGCCCCTCTGCAGATGAGTTGTGGTCAGAGAAGTCTTCATGATGGCTGCGCCAGATGGAGAAGAATGCAAAAAGTGAGCGACGGCAATCAGAGAAGACGTCACCTGTGAGTCTTTAGTAACTGCACTGTAATCGCTTCTATAGCGTGCAGAGCCTGTGTACCATTGGGGTCTAAATGGGTCAGTGTATTTGTTTGCGGTAGTGTAATGACACAGCCCCAACTACAACTGCCGACACTTCAACTCCCAGCATATGCTGAGGGCTGCAGACTGTCAGTAAATGCTGGGAATTGCAGTGCCTGCAGCTGTTGTAGTTGGGTCCTAGGTGCATTATGGCATATAAGAATACATAGATCTGTGGGGGCTCAGTGTAGGGAAGTGACCCCAGAACATCACTAATAGGGGATAGAACAAAAACATCTACCCCTATCCCTATTAGTGCTGTTCTGGGGTCACTTCCATGCACTGAGCCCCCACAGATCTATGTATTCTTATATGCCACAAAGCATCCAGTGTATAGGACCTAACTACAACAGCTGAAAGCACTATAACTCCCAGCATGTACTGGCAGTCTGCAGCCCTCAGGATATTCTGGGAGTTGTAGTACAGTAAGTAGCCACCAGGAGCCTCTGTTGTCCACTCAGAGACTACAACTCTCAGCATACCCTGAGAGCTGCATAAATGTAGGGTATTCTGAGATTGGTCACAGATACACATGAATCCAGGAAAGGAGCGGGTCAGCCTGTCGTGTATCACTGGTTCTATATTGGTGGGCCCTAAGGATCATTTCCTCTGGTGGGCCCCAGGTACCCCAGTCCAACACTGGACAGAAGCGATCCCCGAACTAAGACGTCCCCGGCCTCCTTCCTCCATCACGTCTGTTTGATGAGAAAAGCGGGCAACAAGCAGAGCGGCACCCAATACCCAGTACTACTGAGCTGCGCTGACAGCTCAGTGGTACTGGGTACTGAGTGCCGGCCTGCGAGCTGTGCCAGGGTATGCACCATGCATGTAACCTGTCAGTGCCGAGGTGGGGGTAAATGGGGGGGGGCCTCAGCATGCAAAGTGCCTAGGGCAGCATGAACTCTAAATACAGGCCTGCATATAGTAATAATATCCTCTGCTTCCTGCTGGTATACACTAATTTACCAGGACGCAATAGCACAGTATACTGCACTACAGGTAAATTACTATATATCAACGGAGAACGGCCCAAACAATCACTAGTTGAATACATTATGCCAAGTGAAGTTAATGGGGCCTGCTGCACTACACCACGCTGTATGTCAGCATCTCCTTGGTGGTGGGATGCTGATATTATAAAAAAAAAAACTTTTGAAACGTCATAGAGACATGTCAAAAGTGTTGATCGGTACGGGTCCCAGTGTTCATACCCCTACCGATCAGGAGAACGAGTATGGAGAGGACCGCAGCTGCAGTGCTGTCTGCTCTCGCTGTCAGAAAAAAAAAAAAAAAAAAAAAGAAAAAGTGGTTAGTCTGTGGAGCCAGACTCATATGAGTAAGGACCATCCACTCACCCACCTGATCATAGCTCACACTCCCCTGTCATAGCCCACACACCTCTATCATAGCCCACACTCCCCTGTCATAGCTCACACTCCCCTGTCATAGCTCACATTCCCAGTAAATCAGATACTGGAAGCTGAGTGTACACTCAAAGCTACTTCTCTGTCAGGAGGGCTCTGCTGGGGGAGGGGGCTTCCAGTCTGGCTGCTGATCCTGTGCACCATGTTCCCTGCAGGCATGGAGGAGCTGCCTGAGGTAACTTCCTCTCCTGGATGCTGCAGTAACTGTACAGCAGTGCTTCTCAAACTGTGAGGCGGGTCTCACCAGTGAGGCGCCCCCTAGTTGGTGAGGCCCAGCTGGGGAGCCAGCTTTCACAAAAGTGACTATGATCTGCACTGTCCTTTTGCTGTTTGCAAAAATCTCAATTTTAGCAACATTATTAACTTATCTTGTACTTGCTTTATTAGTATAGAGAGCTTGGGAGATGAGTGAAAGGTAGCCCTAGCATTATTTTTAGCTTTTAAATGGACTTTCACCACAGATATGTGGTTATATATATAGTGATATGTATGGTTATATATATGGTGATATGTATGCTTATATATGGGTTGATATATGTATTGATATGTATAATGTATGTATTGATATGTATATGTATAATGACGCCAAATTCTGACCCTACCATCCGAATGTCGCAGCAGAAATCGAGACTCATCAGTCCAGGCAACATTTTTCCAATCTTCTACTGTCCAATTTCGATGAGCTTGTGCAAATTGTAGCCTCAGTTTCCTGTTCTTAGCTGAAAGGAGTGGCCCCCGGTGTGGTCTTCTGCTGCTGTAGCCCATCTGCCTCAAAGTTGGACATACTGTGCGTTCAGAGATGCTCTTCTGCCTACCTTGGTTGTAACGGTTGGCTATTTGAGTCACTGTTGCCTTTCTATCAGCTGGAACCAGTCTGCCCATTCTCCTCTGACCTCTGGCATCAACAAGGCATTTCCGCCCACAGAACTGCCGCTCACTGGATGTTTTTTCTTTTTCGGACCATTCTCTGTAAACCCTAGAGATGGTTGTGCGTGAAAATCCCAGTAGATCAGCAGTTTCTGAAATACTGAGACCAGCCCTTCTGGCACTAACAACCATGCCACGTTCAAAGGCACTCAAATCACCTTTCTTCCCCATACTGATGCTCGGTTTGAACTGCAGGAGATTGTCTTGACCATGTCTACATGCCTAAATGCACTGAGTTGCCGCCATGTGATAGGCTGATTAGAAATTAAGTGGTAACGTGCAGTTGGACAGGTGTACCTAATAAAGTGGCCGGTGAGTGTATAATGTGATAAAGGTGATATATAGTGGAATTTTATACTCACCGTAAATTCTCTTTCCTGTAGTCCGAAGCAGCAGCACATAATGGGGAAGATTCTATCTTCCTGCAATGATAGGACAGATGGTAACAAGCAATAAAGAGTTAATTGCCCCGCCTATAAGGCCCTATGCTGACCCAGCCTCCTTGTGTACTTCTAACGATCTAGGAAAAACATAACCCAAAACACTCAAGGTATGCTGCATAAACTTTTATAGGGAGGGTTAGTTTGTGCTGCTGCTTCGGACTACAGGAAAGAGAATTTATGGTGAGTATAAAATTCCACTTTCCCTTACGTCCTAAGCAGCAACAAATAATGGGGATATAGCAAGATCACATAAAGGGTGGGAGAATCATACAGCAGCCATGAGAACCCGTTTACCAAGATTGGTTGCCCAGAGGTTCTAATGTCCAAAAGTATAAAGAAGACCACAATGCAGTTCTGTATATCTGATCAATGGGCATGCACATCGCCTCCACCTAGGATGTAGACATTGCCTTTGTGGTAAGGGCCTTAATGGATTCAGGTACTTGGACTCTCACCTCTTGGTAACACAGAGTCTGCCGTATCCATCTGGATAAAGTGGCTTTTGAGGACTTCCAATCACTGTTCCTTCCTGAAAAAGATATAGATAAAAATCTTCTGACTTCTCTGGTTCTCACTAAATAAACTCTCAAGGCTCCGCCCACAACCAGAGAGTGCAGGCCCAAGGCTCCGCCCACAACCAGAGAGCGCAGTTGTAACGCTTCCTCATTGGAGGAATTTAGGCAAAAACAGGTAACTCAATCTGCTGAGTAATGTTGGATAAGGAAGGAACCTTAAGGGTAAAAGACAAAGTCCTGAAGGATAACAAGATATGGGTCAGTGGCTCCTAATGTCTGAACACACTCCTGCGTTTAGCAGATGTAATAGCTACTAGGAAGCATACCTTGAGGGTGAGGTATTTTAATTCAACTAAAGATAAGAACTCAAAGCGGAGCCGTGCAAGGTGATGAAGGACGAGTCCCGGATCCCACCTGGGAGTTGGATCCATTACAGTTGCTTTACTCCTTTGCATAGCTTTAATAAATCTCTGTGTTAGGGATTTATGGGACAGTCAGCTGTCAGGAAGAGCAGAGACATGCATTTTGACGGTCGCAGCTTCAGCCCATTCTCAAACCCATCCTGGAGAAATCGAAGGATCGCCTTGATAGACAGTGATATGGGAGAAGTCCGATTCTTCACACCAGGATAGACAATGTCCTTAACCCTCAGGGAGGTTCTCTTTGTGGGTTCTGCTCTTAATAGCAGAATCATGTTTACCACCAATTCTAAAAAGCCTCAGCTCATCAGGCCTGTCAATCTTCAGGCCGTCAATCATAGGTGGTCCAGACCCAGACACAATCTGCCCTTCTGTGACAGTAAGTGAGGATTCTGGGGAAGTCTCCAAAATGTCCTTTTGGACACATGCATCAGGAGAGAACCACCATGCCTTCTTGAGCTATTAGGAGTAATGAGGCATGATTCTGTCTTGTCCTTACAAGACTACTACGGGTTGTCGTCCCTAGCAGTTTTAGGGAGTAAAAACCACGTATTCTGGAGTTATCCGAAATGGCCATTAGGTCCACGTAAGGGTCGCCATAATATCTGGTGATTTGCCAGACATAATCCGTCCTCATGGGGCAGTAGGTGAGGAATCTGGGGAAGTCTCCAAAATGTTCCTTTGGACATATTCATCAGGAGAGGACAACAATTACCAAAATGACCTCTTGGACCAATCTGTGGCTATCAGGATTAATGAGACTTGATCCTGTATTGTCTTTTACAAGACTTCTACTTATTGTTGTCCACAGTAGTTTTTAGGGAGTTAAAACCACGCATCCTGGTTTTACCCGAAATGGCCATGGGACCAATGGGTCGCTGTAATATCTGGCGATTCAGTAGAACATCTGGTCCAGAGACCATTCTTCTGTCAGGGTAATATCATGGCTTTAGCCTTTTACATTAAGGTATTGTGACTTCCCTTGTTGCTGGATAGATCTCTTGGTCCATGCAAAAAACAGCTTCTGCTTTTAACAGTAATGCTACTGATCACATGCAGCTCTGACGATCGATATGCACCACTGTAGATGCATTCTTGAGCTTACTCCAATAGCTTCCCCATAGATGGATTGGCTGAAGTGGACTGGAGCTCACTTACCGCTCTCATCTTTCACATGTTGGATGACAGCCACTTCTGTTAGGAACAAAGTCTTCTTCGCCTGTCTCACCCTTTGTTAGATAGATAGGTGGTTGCCTCCACCCACTTTGAGGGCGAGATTGGTCTGCCACTGACTGAAGAAAATGTTGAGGCCCTTTTATCTGTGGGTATAAACTATAACCCAATGTAGGCCGTTTATTCTTTGGTCCCATACTGACAGCATCTGCTGCAAGGGGATACATATGCCAACCTGCCGATTCAATTCGTTGCTTGCAGACGTCATGAGACCTGACATAATCATCATTGGGTGAAGGGACACCAATTGGGGAGTTCTAGGAATCCTGACCCAGGAATGGTTACTGGTAGGTGAAAATACAGTAGTGTAAGTTTTTGACAATTAACAATCACGCGTGCAGGAAGGAGACAATGGTGATCTTGGATTCCCTCCAGATGGTTACTACAGCTGACATAACATAGAAGAGTGTCCCATCTACTTACCTTCTTATCTTAGGATAGATATATGTCATCCCAGGCCAGGCAGGTAACCTTAGTGAATGTAAAGGGAGCTGAGGTGATGTCAGAAAGATGCAAAGGAATATGCAGTCTCACACCATTTCACAGCCACTGAGGAAGAAGCTAGTAGCTTCGAAACGCGTCTGGAAGCCACCTAACATTGGCCTACACCCCTCAACAGTCTCCTGAACATACCCCTGGATCTATTCCCCATCTCTCTAAGTTTGGGAGGAGCTGGCTCAACAGTGACTTTGTCTACTGCACTACTGGCAGCAGAGCCACGCTTTGACACAGACCAGGAACAAGACTGGTGACGTCACCGTATTCACCGTGGGCAGACCGGGACGCCGGTGACCCCGGAGAAGACGCAGATCCTGTATGGGTGAGCGGTGCACATGCACCAAACTATGTGAATGTGTATAAATCCTCCCCTATGACAACAAACAGTGATAGAGCCAGAGAGATCCAGTGCTTGCAGTACATCTCAGATCCAGTGCTTGCAGTACATCTCAGACAGAACACCAGGGAGCAGTGATATCTATTATACTGGTCTAATAACTATACACTCCACACAAGGAGTTCATTTACTTTGGATCGTAATCTATAAACGAACTGACTTTTGAATTTTAACAACAAAGTGGGATCAGTCCAGTGAGCCAGGACTACTACCCCCATCTGCCTGCTTTCACTGTGTGATTCTACTGCAAGTCAGTGAGAGGATGATGGGAATCCCCCTCTTGGTCTGAACCAAAGACCAGTTCTACCACTACTTGTGCTGATTATATATTTGAAGCATTGCAGTACAATGACTATATGGCTATTTATATGAGTATCTAGTTGTTTTATACACTTTTACACCTTTATGTTTTGTTTTCTTTTTTCTTCCATTTGTTTTCATATGCTTTTGTACCGCATTCCCTAACCCTCTGTGTTGATCTATTGTACTATAAGGGCCCCGGGGCTTATGTATTTGTATGGTTTATGCTTTTAATGTGTTTATGAGTATTTTATCCTGGACTAGACAGAAAGACATTTCAGGTTTAAGATTTTTTTTTTTTTTTTTTTTAATTATTATTATATATTTATATATATTTTTATTACATTTTATTACAATAAATTGACACATTATCAGATTTTGCTTTGAGGACTTGTATGTTTAAGAATTTTTTAGTTACTGTGTACATTGGATGGTGTATTCCAGTTATCCTCAGCCAAATCAGATACAGGTGAGCTGCACCTTAGATCGTTACTGTGAATATGCAGTCTTCTCTGTAGCCAGGTACATGTAGATATGTGTCTCTCACAACTAGCATGGTTAGTCTCCTTTAGGAGGAGGAACACATAGCATATGTTCTCCATATGGAACCTTCTTTGCTTAGAACTGTAGATCTATGGACGTTCACCAACAACTTACTTCTTTGGATCGGAAACTGTCGAGAATATGGCATCATAAGGTAAAACCACGGTTGCTGCCAGAGAAGCTTTAGTCACAAGCTTCTTCAGGGCCGGCTCCAGGTTTTTGTGGGCCCTTGGGCGAGAGAGCCTCAGCGGGCCCCTTTGTGTAGCACACCTTGGGGCACACCTACCAAATAAAGTTTGACAAAATACCGAAAAAAAACTTAATTCAGTAACTCACAGGTGACGTCTTCTTTGATCTGAGGCGATCGCTCTCCGTTTCCTCTCCATCTGGCCCAGACCTCCATGATGATATCTTCAAGCTACAATTCATCTCTTCAGGACCTGTCAGACAAACATCTTAGGCTCCGCACTTTTCCAGCAACTTCCTTTCCTTTTTCCCACCCATAGGCTCCTATACAGTAGTAACTCCACTGTTTGGTGTCATGCCCTCTGTCCCCATAGTAATGCCCCCTGCTCTGTCCCATAGAAATGCCCCCTGATCTCCCTCAGCACAAGAAAATAAAAAAATAAAACATACTCACTAATCCAGGCGGGGGACGGGTCCTCTTCTCCCTTGTGTGCACCTTGTGGATCCACCAGCAGGCGTGATGACGTCATCGCTCTGCGCCTGTTGGTGAGATCGCATCCATGCTAGAATGGACTAGAATGGAGGTGCTAGAAGGAGGTCTTCCCCCTGGAGTCTGTATTCTAGCTTCTTCACCATAGAGCAGGCTAGAATGGAGTTACAATGAGACATTACATGAGGTATACCAGGGGGAACTACAACTCCCAGCATGGACAGCCTGTTATTATGGGAGATCAGAGGACATTACAGAAGGAGATATAAGAGGACTACAACTCCCAGCATGGACAGCCTGTTATTATGGGAGATCAGAGGCCATTACAGGAGGAGATATGAGGAGAACTACAACTCCCAGCATGGACAGCCTGTTATTATGGGAGATCAGGGCCATTACAGAAGAAGATATAAGAGGACTACAACTCCCAGCATGGACAGCCTGTTATTATGGGAGATCAGAGCCATTACAGAAGAAGATATAAGAGAAGGACTCAAACTCACAGCATACAGAGGGAAGGTATTAGTGAGCCCCGCCTCCTCATGTCACATGACAATGATCACAGGTCCTTCATCCATAAGCAGCCTCTCCCGTTCTCAGCCCCGCCCCCTTATGACGTCACCACAGGTCCTTCCCCAGTGCAGCAAACACGGCAGGTCCTTCCCCAATCCCCAGCCCTCCCCCGGACTTGGGGTCAGCAGCACCCGCTCCCCCGGGGGTCGTTGATGCAGCGGGCGTCTGTCTCACTGCTTGGGCAAGTGTCGGGGGCCCCTTGGGCGGCCGTGGGCCCTGGCACTTGCCCGAGTATGCCAGGTGCTGACGCCGGCCCTGAGCTTCTTTGTCCCCATCCACAAGACCTCTGAGATGGATAATCCCTTTTAGTGACGGATCCATCATTTCTTCCAGTACCTTCCATGCTGGAAACTTCTATAGAATGGGGAACAAGGGAGGATTTCCTTCTCCTTTTCAGACTGGGGCAGAGATTGTACCTTTCTGTAAGGAAGAGTCCTTCCTCAGAGTGTCCCCAATCCATTCAGGTGGATTCTCATGGTACATAGAGTTTTATTAGAAAGAACATTCATCTCTGGCAAAGTCTAATGCTCCTCTCCAAGTGTGGAGGGACCATGGATCGGGAAGCCAAATGTGGAGTGACACGCATACTCAGAAGTAAGCACTATAGCATCTTCTGTAATGGGTTACAATGAAGATACAACGCCCTGAGTGAGTAACTAAGTCAAACGCTGAACATCTGTTTTGCATTGTCAATTACTTTTTTGATGTGGAGTGTTCTGGTCTGACTATCTGGGGCAGTGGAGCTTACTTCACATTCTGGTTTATCATTCTTGCATTTTGCATTTTGTATTTTTCATTTTTTGCGTAATTATTTTCACTTAATACTCCTTATTTTTTGTATTTGGGGTATTGAGATTTTTTTTTTGATTGAGGTTACTATCACTTTTTCCTTGGTTATCAGCTTTATTTTTTCCGCTGCTCCTCATATATATATGTCCATGATAGGTCAGTTTTTCACTGTGTTGCATCAGAACCAGCAGCCTCTTAGTTTCAATGGATCATTGTTTCAATAGCAGAACTAATGTAAGACAGCCACCAGGTATACTTGGTACACAACTAGAAACTCTAAAGTTGTGATCATACCCTGCAATATCTTCGTTTTACTATTTTAAAAATAGCAGTACTATACATGTAGCAACTCTAGGCGTGTGTACACACAATGCTGTTTCATACCTTCAATGCAACATTAAATATCAGTAACCGTGCTAGAAAACCCCCCAGACAGGGCCGGACTGGGGCTGAAAAGCAGCCCTGGCACACAAACCCCACCAGCCCACATATATATTCCCCACACACCTATTGCACTATGTTGAGCAGAATTTTTTTTAGCTTTACTACTGTCACATTATTTTCTTACATATGTAAAGTATTACTCCCTGCAGACTATAGAAGAGTATACAGCAGTGATATCCCATAGCAGGTGTACACAGATGCTGAGAGTATACAGCAGTGGTCAGACAGTCACAGGTAGAATACAGAGCCATTACAGAGGATCTTTCCCCACTCCTGTCATTGTGCTGTTCCCCTATCCGACGCCTAAATAAATTATCTCAGACTGCTGACTAAATGGAGTTCACAGACGCTAAAATAAATTCATAACCTGGACCCCAAAAAAATGTATGACACAGGCCTAAAATGCATACCCCAACATGTAACTTCAGACCCCAGGCCACATTAACTTATACTGCAAACACCAAAGGAAACACAGATCCAAGACTGCCTCTCCCCACACAGCTCAATCCCCTCAACCTCCAATCTCTCGAGTGCACCTCCTCCGTACTCCTCCAGTCTCTATAGTGTGCACCCCCTCGTACTCCTCCATTCTCTATAGTGTGCACCCCCTCTGTACTCCTCCATTCTCTATAGTGTGCACCACCTCCGTACTCCTCCATTCTCTATAGTGTGCACCACCTCCGTACTCCTCCATTCTCTATAGTGTGCACCACCTCCGTACTCCTCCATTCTCTATAGTGTGCACCACCTCCGTACTCCTCCATTCTCTATAGTGTGCACCACCTCCGTACTCCTCCATTCTCTATAGTGTGCACCACCTCCGTACTCCTCCATTCTCTATAGTGTGCACCACCTCCGTACTCCTCCATTCTCTATAGTGTGCACCCCCTCCGTACTCCTCCATTCTCTATAGTGTGCACCTCCTCCAGGTAACACAGAGGGGACACAACCAGAGTGACACTGCCAGGAGCCACACTGTGTGACAATGTGAGTGCGATGTGCTGCATCACCGGCTCTCACACACACCTGTCCTAGCTGATCTGCCTCTTTCTTGCACAGTAAACGCTTAGGGGAAGATTTATGAAAGGGTGTAAATATACACCTGGTGTAAACTGCCCACAGCAACCAATCACAGCTCAGCTTCCAGCTCTGGTAAAATATAAGAGGAGCTGTTATTGGTTGCTGTGGGCAGTTTACACCACGTGTATATTTACATCCTTCTTCTATGCCCCATATTTTTCACTTCAAGTCCGATCTGTGCCCAATATATTTGATTAAAGCCCCTCTATGCTCCAATTACTAGTGTCCCCCCCACAGTGCCCCCACCAGAGAAAAAAACAAACAAACAACAACTCTCCTGTGACCCGTTCCTGCAGCTCCTCTCCCAGCAGCGCGTGTCTTTTCTCTATAAGGCTACGTTCACACAGAGCAAAAGGAGCGGATTACGCAAGGAAATATTTCCGCCTGAAATCAACTGACGCTGAATTCCGAGCAGAATATAAGCAGAATGCAAGCAGAATCCCTGCGTATTCTGCTAGGAAAGTGTTCAGCTCGTAATCAGCTCTTGACAAATTCAGCGCAGAATACTCGAGGAATCCGCGCTGAATCCGCATGCATTCAGCGCTGAAATTCAGCGAGTATTTGGTGAGTAAACTAGACTATACCAGAACATATACTAGAATCCTCCTCCCCCCCCTTTTCCCCATTTCCGCGCTGATTCAGCGAGTAATTTCCGCTTGTATTACGCTTGTATTCCGCGCTGAATCCGCGCTGAAACAGAGAATCAGAGCCCCATTGATTTGTATAGGCTTCCGCTAGCGGAAGAATGAACATGTTCATTCTTCTGGCGGAAAGCGGATTAGTTCAGTGCGGAAATTCCACTGTGTGAACTGCAGAGCAGAATTTCCATTCAACACAATGGAAATTAGCTCTGCACCTATTTTAACGGCTGAAATTTCAGCGCTGATTCAGCGCAGAAATTCAGCTGCTTTTGCTCAGTGGGAACGAGCCCTAAGGCATCAGTGTGACTTCTGGTGCTGCATGGTTTTGCTGATGGCTTTGTAGTCCTAGTCCTACACACTACTTACCCCACCTGACCCCTCCCCCCTACACACACACTAGAATCCCCTGCTGTGCTCCGATATAATAATAAGGCCACCTGTGCAGTGCCCCAATAGTAATAATCCCCCCTGTGCTCTGTCCCATAGTAGTTATCCCCCCTGTGCTGTCCCCATAGTACTCCCCCTGTTCTGCACCCCCATAGTAATCCCCCCGTGCTGCACCCCCATAGTAATCCCCCCGTGCTGCACCCCCACAGTAATCCCCCTGTGCTCTGCTCCATAATACAGCCCCCATTCCCCCCCCCACCCCGCATTGCCAAATACAAACAAAGACATTATACTCACCTTATTCTGAAATACAGCGGGTCCTTCTCTCTTCTGATCTCCTCGCAGGCCGTATCCTCCCAATAAACTTGCGGTCCCGTGGGCTGTGGGTGGGCGGCACTATCGTCAGTCTGAGCATGATGTTTCGGAGGGGCGGCCGCTGACAGGGGCACACTAATTAAGATCCCCCCCCACACTTACACACTACCCTACCTGCCCCCCCCCCCACACTCACACATTAGCCCACCTGACAAATCCCCCCACACTCACTACCCCACCTGACACTCCACACACACTCACACACTACCCCACATGACCCACCACACTCACACACTACCCCACCTGACAAATCCCCCCCACACACTCACACTATCCCACCTGACAAATCCCCCCCACACACACTCACACTATCCCACCTGACAAATCCCCCCCCCACACACACTATGCCACCTGCCAAACCCCCCCCCACACACTCACACTATCCCACCTGACAAATCCCCCTCTCCACTCCTCCACCTGACAATCCCGCCCCTGCCACCGCCTCCCCCCGCCTGTCCGAATCGGCGCTTCTGCCACCTCACCCCTCCGTGGCCTGCTCCTTCCACCGCAGCCCGCTTTTTTCCGTGCGGCCCGCTCCTCCCACCGCAGCCCGCTTTTTTCCGTGAGGCCCGCTCCTTCCACCGCAGCTTGTCCCGTCCTGGCCCGCTCCTTTCACCGCAGCCCGCCCCTGCTCCTGGCGTGCTCAACCAATCAATGTGGAACAGGAGCAGGGGGCCGCTGCGACTGGCTGTTGTGCATGTACAACGCGTGCGCCACAGCCAGTCGCAGCGGCCCCACGCTCCTGCTCCAAGTTGATTGGATGAGCACGCCAGGAGCAGGGGCGGGCTGCGGTGGAAGGAGCGGGCCAGGACGGGACGGGCTGCGGTGGAAGGAGCGGGCCGGGAGGAGAGGAGCTGGCTGCGCGGTGGGAGGAGCGGGCCGCATCGGTGATTTTTTTTTTTTTATTGTGCAACCCGGGTGGCCCACGGACTGGTAATCCGGCCAGCCCAGCGGGCATTTGCCCGGCTTGCCAGATTACCAGTCCGGGCCTGCCCCCAGATGCACTCAATACACAACCAGGAACTTTAGGGTTGTGTTCATACAATGCAGTCTCATAACTGCACTGCATCAAACAAAAAGCAGAGGTATAGATGACATGTAAGGTGCAATCAATACACCACTAGCAATCCTAGGGTTGTGTTCACACAACAAAGTTTCATAACTTTACTGCCTCATTCAATAGCAGTACTGAATAAAACATCAGGTGTAATAAAAAAAAAAATAGCAACTCTAGGCTTGTGTTCACACAATTCATCTTTCGACAGCAGTGCTAGAGCAAGGAATCAGAGGTCAGGTGCAATAACAGCAACTCTAGGTTTGTGTTCACACAATGCATCCTTCCACAGCAGAACTGGAGCAAGGGCTCCACCTAGCAACTCTGGGCTTGTGTTCACACACTGCAGTCTCACAGCTTCCCTGCATCCTTCAATCGCAGTACTAGAGCCAGGAATCACACTCAGGTGTAATAAATCACGCATCAGATGTCACCAATACACACCTAGCAAATCTAGGTTTGTGTACACACAATGCAGTTTCATAGCTTCAATGCAACAAGAAAAGCAGTGCCAGTGTAAGAAAGTTACCAGGTGCAATCAATACACAACCAGCAACTAGTGCAAGAAATCAGCAACCAGGTGCACAAACAGCTCAGTGACCGCACAACTAGCAGCTCTTATCTAAGGCTGCATACTCATATAGCAGATCCATAGTTTTTACTGTATTATTACATAGCAGTACCCATACCGCATGATCACATAGCGGAACTGTCTCACAGAGCTCGCATAGGCAAACAAAATAAAAATAAAAAAATTATAAACTATTATAAATCTCATGAAATTTATATCCATTAGCCTGCACACAGGCCTCCTGCAATACAGGTCAGGCTTCCAGGCAGAGAGCCTGCACAGGCACCATACAATTCCTCACGAAAAAGGCCGTATGACTATGACTTACCTCTCTGAAGAGTGAAGACAGACACCAGGAAGCGGCGTCCTGACTGAGCAGCCCCATGGTTAGCAGCCACGTGCAGCCCGGCAGCGGATGGCGCCATAATACTTACTGACCAGAGCATAGAAGCTGAGCGATCACTGAGATGGCGGCTGCTTCCATAAGAAAAATAAAATCTTTGCTCTGTACACAACAAAGCAAGATAAAAAACTAAATACATAGGCCTGATCCCTGCTAACCTTCCTACCACCTGTCCCACAGAAGGACAGAAAAAAACACAGAAGGAGGCTGGGTCAGCATAGGGCCTTATAGGCGGGCAATTAACTCATTATTGCTTGTTACCATCTGTCCTATCATTGCTGCTGCTTAGGACGTAAGGGAAATGTTGATATACGTGGTGATATGGATGGTGATATATGTGGTGATATGGATGGTGATATATGTGGTGATATGGATGGTAAAATGTATGGTGATATATGTGGCAAAATAAGGGGTGATATGTATGGTGATATATATGGTGATGTATGGTGATATAAGTGGTGATATAAGTGGTGATATATGTTGTGATATGTATGGTGATATACGTTGTGATATGTATGGTGATTTGTATGGTGATATATGTGGTGATATCTATGGTGATATATGTGGAGATATATATGGTGATATGTATGATGATATATGTGGTGGTATATATATGGTGATATATGTGGAGATATATATGGTGATATGTATGATGATATATGTGGTGGTATATATGGTGATATATGTGGTGATATGTATGGTGATATATGTGGTGATATGTGGTTATATATGTGGTGATATGTATGGTGACATATGTGGAGATATATATGGTGATATGTATGATGATATATGTGGTGGTATATATATGGTGATATCTATGGTGATACATGTGGAGATATATATGGTGATATGTATGATGATATATGTGGTGGTATATATGGTGATATATGTGGTGATATGTATGGTGATATATGTGGGGATATATGTGGTGATATGTAAGGTGATATATGTGGTGATATGTGGTTATATATGTGATATGTATGGTGATATATAGTGATATGTATGGTGATATATGTGGTGATATGTATGGTCATATATAAGGTGATATGTATGTATGGTGATATATGTGGGGATATATGGAAATATATACGTGGTGATATGAATAGTGATATATGTGGTTATATATGTTGTGATAGGGGTGATATGTATGGTTATATATGTGGTGATACATGGTTATGTATGTGGTGATATGTATGGCAATATATGTGGTGTTATATAGTTATACGTATGGTGATATGTTTGGTGATATATATGGTGATATTTGTGGTGATATAAATGGCTATATGTATGGTAATATATGTAGTGATATGTATGGTGATATAAATGATAATATGTATGGTGATATGTATAGTGATGTATGTGGTTATATGTATAGTGATATATGTGGTGATATGTGGGGTAATATAAGTGGTGATTTATATGGTGATATGTATGGTGATATGAATGATTATAAATATATGGTGATATATGTGGTTATATGTATGGTAATATATGTGGTGATATGTATGGTGATATATAAGGTGATGTGTATTGTGATATATGTGGTGATATGTATAATGATATAAGTGGTGATATGTATGATATATAGGTGTATATATGTAAGGTGATATATGTTTTTATATGTATGGTGATATATGTGGTGATATGTATGGTGACATATGTGGAGATATATATATATATATAGAGTGATATGTATGTTATATATGTGGTGATATGTATGCTTATATATGGGGTAATATATGTATTGATATGTATAGTGTACAGCGCTATAAGTGGTGATATGTATGATATATAGGTGTATATATGTAAGGTGATATATGTTTTTATATGTATGGTGATATATGTGGTGATATGTATGGTGACATATGTGGAGATATATATATATAGAGTGATATGTATGTTATATATGTGGTGATATGTATGCTTATATATGGGGTAATATATGTATTGATATGTATAGTGTACAGCGCTATAAGTGGTGATATGTATAGTGATATAAGTGGTGATATATATGGTGTTATATGTGGTGATGTATATGGTGATATGTTTGGTGATATATGTGTTTACATGTATGGTGATATATAAAGGGATATGTATGGTGATATATGTGGTTATATGTTTGGTGATTTATGTAGTGATATGTATAGTGATATATGTGGTAAAATATGGTTATATATGGTGATATGTATGGTGATATTTATGGTGATATGTGTAGTGATATATAAGGTGATATATGTAGTGATATGTATATTGATACATGTGGTGTTATGAATGGTGATATATGTGGTGATGTAAAAGGTGATATGTATGGTGATATATATGGTGATGTATGTGGTGATATAAGTGGTGATATATATGGTGATATAAGTGGTGATATATGTTGTGATATGTATGGTGATATATGTTGTGATATGTATGGTGCTATGTATGGTCATATATGTGGTGATATTTATGGTGATATGTGTGGTTATATGTATGGTGATATATGTGGAGATATATTTGGTGATATGTTTGATGATATATGTGGTGGTATATATATGGTGATATTTGTGGTGATATGTTTGGTGATATATGCGGGGATATATGTGGTGATATATGTGGTGATATATATGGTGATTTCTATGGTCATATATGTGGTGATATTTATGCAGATATATGGGGTGATACGTATGGTGATTTGTATGGTGATATATGTGGTGATATCTATGGTGATATATGTGGAGATATATATGGTCATATCTATGATGATATATGTGGTGGTATATATATGGTGATATATGTGGTGATATGTATTGTGATATATGTGGGGATATATGTGGTGATATGTATTGTGATATATGTGGGGATATATGTGGTGATATGTAGGGTGATATATGTGGTGATATATGTGGTGATATGTATGGTGATATATGTGGTGATATGTATGGTGATATATGTGGTGATATGTATGGGGATATATGTGGAGATATATATGGTGATATGTATGATGATATATGTGGTGGTATATATATGGTGATATATGTGGTGATATGTATGGTGATATCTATGGTGATATATGTGGAGATATATATGGTGATATGTATGATGATATATGTGGTGGTATATATGGTGATATATGTGGTGATATGTATGGTGATATATGTGGTGATATGTAAGGTGATATATGTGGTGATATGTATGGTGATATGTATGGTTATATATGTGGAGATATATGTGGAGATATATGTGGTGATATGTATGGTGATATATGTGGTGATATGTATGGTGATATATGTGGTCATATGTATGGTGATATATGTGTTGGTATGTTGGTGATATATGTGGTGATTTGTATAGTGATATATGTGGTGATATATTTGGTGATATGTATTGTGAGATATGTAGTTATATGCATGGTGATATATATGGTGATATATGTGGTGATATGTATGTTGATTTATGTGGTGATATATGTGGTAATATTTATGGTGATATATGTAGTGATATGTATGGTGATATATAATGTGATATGTGGTGATATATATGTTGATATATGTGGGGATATGGATGGTGATATATGTGGTGATATGGATGGTGAAATGTATGGTGATATATGTGGCGGCATAAGGGGTGATATGTATGGTGATATATATGGTCATGTATGTGGTGATATAAGTGGTGATATATATGGTGAAATAAGTGGTGATATATATGGTGAAATAAGTGGTGATATATGTTGTGATCTGTATGGTCATATATGTGGTGATATTTATGCAGATATATGTGGTGATATGTATGGTGATTTGTATGGTGATATATGTGGTGATATCTATGGTGATATATGTGGAGATATATATGGTGATATGTATGATGATATATGTGGTGGTATATAGATGGTGATATATGTGGTGATATGTATGGTGATATATGTGGGGATATATGTGGTGATATGTAAGGTGATATATGTGGTGATATATGTGGTGATATGTATGGTGATATATGTGGAGATATATATGGTGATATGTATGATGATATATGTGGTGGTATATATATGGTGATATATGTGGTGATATGTATGGTGATATCTATGGTGATATATGTGGAGATATATATGGTGATATGTATGATGATATATGTGGTGGTATATATGGTGATATATGTGGTGATATGTATTGTGATATATGTGGGGATATATGTGGTGATATGTATCGTGATATATGTGGGGATATATGTGGTGATATGTAAGGTGATAAATTTGGTGATATATGTGGTGATATGTATGGTCATATATAAGGTGATATGTATGGTGATATATACGTGGTGAAATGAATGGTGACATATGTGGTTATATATCTGTTGATAGTGGTGATATGTATGCTTATATATGTGGTGATACATGGTTATGTATGTGGTGATATGTATGGCAATATATGTGGTTATATATAATTATATGTATAGTGATATGTTTGGTGATATATATGTTGATATTTGTGGTGATATGTATGGTGATATTTGGTAATATGTATGGTGATATATGCGGTGATATGTATAGTGATATATGTAGTGAAAAATATGCTGATATATGTGTTGATATGTATGGTGATATAAATTGCTATATGTATGGTAATATATGTAGTGATATGTATGGTGATATAAATAATAATATATATGGTGATATGTATAGTGATGTATGTGGTTATATGTATGGTGATATATGTGGTGATATGTGGGGGTAATATAACTGGTGATTTATATGGTGATATATATGGTGATATGAATGATTATATATATATGGTGATATATGTGGTTATATGTATGGTGATTTGGTGATATGTATGGTGATATATATGGTGATATAAGTGGTGATATATCTTATGATATGTATGGTGATATATCTTGTGATATGTATGGTGATATGTGTGGTCATATATGTGGTGATATTTATGGTGATATATGTGGTGATATGTATGGTGATTTGTATGGTGATATATGTGGTGATATCTATGGTGATATATGTGGAGATATATATGGTGATATGTATGATGATATATGTGGTGTTATATAGATGGTGATATATGTGGTGATATGTATGGTGATATATGTGGGGATATATGTGGTGATATGTATTGTGATATATGTGGGGATATATGTGGTGATATGTAAGGTGATATATGTGGTGATATGTATGGTGATATATGTGGGGATATATGTGGAGATATATGTGGTGATATGTATGGTGATATATGTGGTGATTTGTATGGCGATATATGTGGTGATATCTATGGTGATATATGTGGAGATATATATGGTGATATGTATGATGATATATGTGGTGGTTTATATATGGTGATTTATGTGGTGATATGTATAGTGATATCTGTGGTGATATGTATGGTGATATGTATGGTGATATATGTGGAGATATATGTGGTGATTTGTATAGTGATATATGTGGTGATATATTTGGTGATATGTATTGTGAGATATGTAGTTATATGCATGGTGATATGTATGGTGATTTATGTGGTGATATATGTAGTGATATTTATGGTGATATATGTTGTGATTTGTATGGTGATTTGTATGGTGATATATGTGGTGATATCTATGGTGATATATGTGGTGATATGTATGGTGATTTGTATGGTGATATATGTGGTGATATCTATGGTGATATATGTGGAGATATATATGGTGATATGTATGATGATATATGTGGTGGTATATATATGGTGATATATGTGGTGATATGTATGGTGATATCTGTGGTGATATGTATGGTGATATATGTGGAGATATATGTGGTGATATGTATGGTGATATATGTGGTGGTATGTATGGTGATATATGTGGTGATTTGTATAGTGATATATGTGGTGATATATTTGGTGATATGTATTGTGAGATATGTAGTTATATGCATGGTGATATATATGGTGATATATGTGGTGATATGTATGGTGATTTATGTGGTGATATATGTGGTGATATTTATGGTGATATATGTAGTGATATGTATGGTGATATAAAATGTGATATGTGGTGATATATATGTTGATATATGTTGTGATATGTATGGTGATTTATGTGGTGATATCTATGGTGATATATGTGGTGATATGTATGGTGATTTGTATGGTGATATATGTGGTGATATCTATGTTGATATATGTGGAGATATATCTGGTGATATGGATGGTGAAATGTATGGTAATATATGTGGTGACATAAGGGGTGATATGTATGGTGATATATATGGTCATGTATGTGGTGATATAAGTGGTGATATATATGGTGAAATAAGTGGTGATATATATGGTGAAATAAGTGCTGATATATGTTGTGATATGTATGGTGATATATGTGGTGATATCTATGGTGATATATGTGGAGATATAAAACAATAGGGAGGTAGAACGGCACTGTGATGACTTGCAGTCCAAAAACAAAGCTTCTAGCTTGAGGGTGCACGGCTCAGGTAACCGACCCCAGGTACCTTCAACGTAGAAATATGAAAGGGAAGAGACGGCACTCCGGAATGAAGTGATGGTGTACTTTATTCACCCAACACAAATTTGTGTTGGGTGAATAAAGTACACCATCACTTCATTCCGGAGTGCCGTCTCTTCCCTTTCATATTTCTATGTGGAGATATATATGGTGATATGTATGATGATATATGTGGTGGTATATAGATGTTGATATATGTGGTGATATGTATGGTGATATCTGTGGTGATATGTATGGTGATATATGTGGAGATATATATGGTGATATGTATGATGATATATGTGGTGGTATATATATGGTGATATATATGGTGATATCTATGGTGATGTATGTGGAGATATATATAGTGATATGTATGATGATATATGTGGTGGTATATATGGTGATATGTATTGTGATATATGTGGGGATATATGTGGTGATATGTAAGGTGATATATGTGGTGATATGTGGTTATATATGTGGTGATATGTATTCTGATATATAGTGTTATGTATGGTGATATATGTGGTGATATGTATGGTCATATATAAGGTGATATGTATGGTGATATATTTGGGGATATATGGAAATATATACGTGGTGAAATGAATGGTGACATATGTGGTTATATATTTGTTGATAGTGGTGATATGTTTGGTTATATATGTGGTGATACATGGTTATGTATGTGGTGATATGTATGGCAATATATGTGGTAATATATAGTTATATGTATAGTGATATGTTTGGTGATATATATGGTGATATTTGTGGTGATATGTATGGTGATATTTGGTAATATGTATGGTGATATATGCGGTGATATGTATAGTGATATTTGTAGTGAAAAATATGCTGATATATGTGTTGATATAAATTGCTATATGTATGGTAATATATGTAGTGATATGTATGGGGATATAAATAATAATAGATATGGTGATATGTATAGTGATGTATGTGGTTATATGTATGGTGATATATGTGGTGATATGTGGGGTAATATAACTGGTGATTTATATGGTGATATGTATGGTGATATGAATGATTATATATATATATATATGGTGATATATGTGGTTATATGTATGGTAATATATGTGGTGATATGTATGGTGATGGTGATATGCATGGTGATATATATGGAGATATATATATATATATATATATATATATATATAGTGATATGTATGGTTATATATGTGGTGATATGTATGCTTATATATAGGGTGATATATGTATTGATATGTATAGTGTACAGCGCTATAAGTGGTGATATGTATAGTGATATAAGTGGTGATATATATGGTGATATATGTGGTGATATATATGGTGATATATGTGTTTATATGTATGGTGATATATAAGGTGATATGTATGGTGATATATGTGGTTATATGTTTGGTGATTTATGTAGTGATATGTATAGTGATATATGTGGTGAAATACGGATATATATGGTGATATTTATGGTGATATGTATACTGATACATGTGGTGTTATGAATGGTGATATATGTGGTGATGTATAAGGTGATATATATGGTGATATATTTGGTGATATGTATGGTGAGATATGTAGTTATATGTATGGTGATATATATGGTGATATATGTGGTGATATGTATGGTGATTTATGTAATGATATATGTGGTGATATTTATGGTGATATATGTAGTGATATGTATGGTGATATATAATGTGATATGTGGTGATATATGTGGAAAATTGTACCTGAAATTTTCATTTCCTGTAGTCCGAAGGCAGCACACGATGGGTTAAATGACTCCGTCTACCCTGGACAGAAGAGGTTAAGAATGAACCCCCTAGCAATAAAACATAATGAGATAATTAGTCAGCCAATGAACAGCATGCATGATCTATAAGGCATTGGATGAAACCACACCACTCTGTAATGTATGCAGCAATAAAGATTTATTAGGGGGGGAATTGTTGTGCTGCCTTCGGACTACAGGAAATGAAAATTTCAGGTACAATTTTCCACTTCCTGGACGTCCTCAGGCAGCACACGATGGGACATCCAAAGCAATAACAATTAAAGGGAGGGAGTATTAGACACAGCTCCTTGGATTACACTTCTTCCAAAGGCTGACCCCTCTGCAGACAGACTATCAATTCTATAATGTCTGATGAAAGTGGATGACGAGGACCAAGTTGCCGCCTTGCATATTTCCTCAAGCGGCACCAGGCATCGTTCTGCCCAGGAGGCAGCTGTCGCCCTTGTTGAGTGAGCCTTCACTCCGATTGGTGACTGAAGTCCCTGGGCCTCATAACAAATCATAATGACGTCCTTGATCCACCTCGCCAAAGACGACTTGCTTGCTTTACGGCCTCTATTTGGGCCAGTGAAAAGAATAAAGAGGGATTCCGTCTCCCTGAATTCAGCTGTCCACTCTAGGTACATGGAGGGGGCTCTTTTGACATCCAATAGATGTAGAGGTCCTTCTTCCGACAAATTTGGCAGGATTATCTCTTGGTTGATATTCGATGCTGAGGATACCTTTGGGAGGAACCCTGGCATGGTCCGCAGGACTACTGCTTCTGGGAGGAACCTCAGGTATGGATCCCTGCAGGACAATGCTTGCATCTCACTTATTCTGCGGGCAGATGTTATCGCCACGAGGAACAATGTTTTGAATGACAACCACTTAATGTCCACAGACTGTAGCGGCTCAAACGGTTCCTTACTGAGCTGACTTAGGACCACCGAGAGGTCCCATGATGGCACAGGGAGTCTATAGGCTGGTCTCAGCTTGTCGAGTGCCCTGAAGTATCTGGATATGAGGGGTACAGATGAGAACAGGCCTTCCATGTGTGCATTTATGGCTGTCAGTTGCACCTTCAAGGTGTTCCTTTTAAGGCCCTTGTTAAAGCCCTCTTGAAGAAATTGCAAGACTGTGCTGACTTCTTCCTTAGGCTTAGAGTTTGCTGTACACCAGCACTGATACAAGTTCCAGACTCTGGAATACGTTCTCTTTGTACTCGGTCTCCTGGATGCCAAGATGGTGTCTATTACCTCATCAGAAAGACCCCTGTTCCTCAGTGCGACCCTTTCACTCTCCATGCTGTTAACTGCAGCCTCTCCAGATGTGGGTGCGTTAGCCCTGACTGTAGCAGTAAGTCTTTGTGGAGAGGAAGTCTCCAGAACTCTCCTCCCGAGAGTCTCAATGCGGCAGGGAACCAAGCCCTCCGGGGCCAGTGGGGCAAGATGGCGATCGCCTCCACTCTCTCTTCCTGCAGCTTCCTCAGAACTCGGGGAATGAGTGGAAACGGAGGAAAGACATAAACAAACTCCTTCTCCCAACTGGTCGCCAGTCCGTCCAGGGCTACAGGGTTCCCTGTTTTTGACAGGCTGCAGAATCTCTTGCATTTGGTGTTCTGTACTGTGGCCATGACATCCATGGAGGGCTGCCCCCATCTCCTCACCAGTTGTTTGAATACTCTGGGATTCAACTCCCATTCCCATGGCATAATGAGGTTCCTGCTGAGCCAGTCTGCCTGGAGATTCATTGAGCCTTTTATGTGGATGGCCGAGATCGATGTTACATTGTCCTCCTCCCAGGCCATGAGACGGGCACACTCCTTCTCCAACACTAGGCTCTTTGTTCCACCCTGCTTGTTCAGGTAATAGACTGCTGTTAGGTTGTCTGATTGGACCTGGACTGGACGGTGCTGGAGATGATGTTGAAAGTGTTGTAGAGCCAACCTGACTGCCTTGAGTTCTTTGTGATTCGAGGATAGAGAACTCTCCTGAACTGACCATCTTCTCTGTACCCATTCTCTCCCGACATGGGCACCCCAACCGAAGTGGGACGCATCCGTAGTGACTACGGTAGGCAACTGGTGCGAGAGAGATCTGCCTCTTTGTAAATGTGAAGGTATCAGCCACCATTTCAGGTTCTTCTTCAGAGCTGGCAGAATCGGCATCTTCTTGTATAAGCAGAGATGGGAATTCCTCCCAGCTTTGAGCATCTCCCGCTGAAGCATTCTGAAGTGAGCCTTCGCCCATGGTACTGCCTCTATAGAGGATGTGAGATGGCCCAGCACCCTCATGACCGTCCTGATACTGGCTTCCCTCTTGAGACAGAGTAATTGAACTTCCTGACGAATCTTCATGATTCTTTCTGGAGACAGACGAAGATTCATCTCCTGAGTGTCTATCACAAATCCCAGATACTGTATCTTTGTTGTGGGCACTAGATGTGATTTCTTTTGATTCACTAGAAACCCATGGCTGGTGAGGGTGTGCAGGGTTGTCTGAATATTGTTGAGCAGCATCTCTTTGGAGGGGGCTCTAAGGAGCCAGTCGTCTAAATACGGCGTCACTGATATTCCTTTCAGTCTCAGGGCTGCTGCTAGAACTACGGATATTTTCGTAAACACCCGTGGTGCGGATGTAATCCCGAAGGGGAGACATGTAAATTGGAGATGCTGGGTCTGATGGTGGTACTGTACCGCCACTCTGAGATATTTCCTGTGTGCCTGCAGTATTGGCACATGGAGGTAAGCATCTTGAAGATCGATCTTTGCCATGTAATCCCCTTGTTGGATGTTCATTACAGCAGCCTGGATGGACTCCATTTTGAAGTGTTTTTTCAGGAAGAAGGTGTTGAGATATGTAAGATTTATTACCAGACGCCAGTCCCCTCCTTGCTTTGGGACTGCAAACACAGGTGAGTAGACCCCTTGACCTTGTTGATCTAGCGGAACTTCTTCCAGTGCGTTTTTTAAGATGAACTGGTGTAGAAGAGATATGATGACAGGTTTTACATTTCTGTTGACCATATATCTTCTTGGTGGTATCTGCCGGATACCCGGGTACCCTCTTTTGACTGTTGTGGATACCCAGGAGTCGGAGGATGTCTGGGACCATTGTGTGGAAAACATCGGAAGTCTTGCTCCTACTGGCACAGGGGGACCGCTGGCGTCATAAATCAGAGCCTTTGGAGTTGTAAGGCTTTTTCTTCCCAGAGTTTGTCTGCTGCTTGTTTTTAAATCTGTCCTGCCTGGCTGGCTGATGAAAAAACCTCTGCCTTTTTGGGGACCTTTTATACCGACCTTGGAACTTTCTGGTTGGTTTAGGTTTAGCGGCCCGAGGAAACGCCACCCCTTTGTCTTCATTAAGGGACTTAAGAATGTCCTTCAGCTGTGGACCAAACAGGGATGAGGGGTGAAAAGGCAGGGAACAAAAGTTATTTTTGGATGGTAAATCCCCATCCCACTGCTTCAGCCAGAGGGCTCTTCTGGCCACATTAGACACAGCCATGTTTTTGGATGCAAATTTCCATGAATCCATGGAGGCGTCACACAGAAAGTCTGCCACTGTTTTCATAGATGAGACGCTCTCAAACATTTCCTCTCTGTTGACGTTGTTCTCTAGGTCACTAGATAACTGGCTCAGCATTACCCGCAGTGCTCTGGCCGCTGGGATGGAAGCAGACGCCACTTTAGCTAAGCAGGATGCTGCACTGAAGGATCGCTTTAACATAAAGTCCGCCTTACGATCCATGGCGTCAGGCAAGAGGGTGGATTCCTCAGAGGGGTACACTGACTTTTTGGACAACTTTGCGACTGGCAAGTCCACTTTAGGTGGTAAATCCCAGTCTGCCGTAAACTCAGGGTTAAGCTTGTATATGGACTTAAACTTTGCCCCTGGGTCAAACCTTTTCTCTGGTTTGGACCACTATATACCTATATACATGGAAGTGATAGTAATATACATAAACCAGGTGGCTTCCTGACACAGCAGAAGCCACCCCCCTTCTGTCCATAGAGAAGAGAAAAAATTACAGAGTGGTGTGGTTTCATCCAATGCCTTATAGATCATGCATGCTGTTCATTGGCTGACTAATTATCTCATTATGTTTTATTGCTAGGGGGGTTCATTCTTAACCTCTTCTGTCCAGGGTAGACGGAGTCATTTAACCCATCGTGTGCTGCCTGAGGACGTCCAGGAAATGTTGATATATGTGGTGATATGGATGGTGATATATGTGGTGATATGGATGGTGATATATGTGGCGACATAAGGGGTGATATGTATGGTGATATCTATAGTGATGTATGTGGTTATATAAGTGGTGATATATATGGTGAAATAAGTGGTGAGATATATGGTGATATAAGTGGTGATATATGTTGTGATATGTACAGTATGGTGATATGTATGATGATATATGTGGTGGTATATACACTAACCGGCCACTTTATTAGGTACACCTGTCCAACTGCACGTTACCACTTAATTTCTAATCAGCCAATCACATGGCGGCAACTCAGTGCATTTAGGCATGTAGACATGGTCAAGACAACCTCCTGCAGTTCAAACCGAGCATCAGTATGGGGAAGAAAGGTGATTTGAGTGCCTTTTGAATGTGGCATGGTTGTTGGTGTCAGAAGGGCTGGTCTGAGTATTTTCAGAAACTGCTGATCTACTGGGATTTTCACGCACAACCATCTCTAGGGTTTACAGAGAATGGTCCAAAAAGAATAAACATCCAGTGAGCGGCAGTTCTGTGGGCGGAAATGCCTTGCATCATGGATGTGCAGCCGACAAATCTGCGGCAACTGTGTGATGCCATCATGTCAATATGGACCAAAATCTCTGAGGAATGCTTCCAGCACCTTGTTGAATCTATGCCACGAAGAATTGAGGCAGTTCTGAAGGCAAAAGGGGGTCCAACCCGTTACTAGCATGGTGTACCTAATAAAGTGGCCGGTGAGTGTATATGGTGATATATGTGGTGATATGTATGGTGATATATGTGGTGATATGTATGGTGATATCTGTGGTGATATGTATGGTTATATGTATGGTGATATATGTGGAGATATATGTGGTGATATGTATGGTGATATATGTGGTGGTATGTATGGTGATATATGTGGTGATTTGTATAGTGATATATATGGTGATATATTTGGTGATATGTATTGTGAGATATGTAGTTATATGCATGGTGATATATATGGTGATATATTTGGTGATATATGTAGTGATATGTATGGTGATATATAATGTTGATATGTATGGTGATATATATGGTGATATATGTGGTGATATGTATGGTGATTTATGTGGTGATATTTATGGTAATATATGTAGTGATATGTATGGTGATATATATGTTGGTATATGTGGTGATATGGATGGTGATATATGTGGTGATATGGATGGTGAAATGTATGGTGATATATGTGGCGACATAAGGGGTGATATGTATGGTGATATATATGGTGATGTATGTGGTTATATAAGTGGTGATGTATATGGTGAAATAAGTGGTGATATATGTTGTGATATGTATGGTGATATATGTTGTGATATGTATGGTGATATGTGTGGTCATATATGTGGTGATATTTATGCTGATATGTATGGTGATTTGTATGGTGAGATAAGTAGTTATATGCATGGTGATATATATGGTGATATATCTGGTGATATGTATGGAGATTTATGTGGTGATATATGTAGTGATATGTATGGTGATATATAATGTGATATTTGGTGATATATATGTTGATATATGTGGGGATATGGATGGTGATATATGTGGTGATATGGATGGTGAAATGTATGGTGATATATATGGTGATGCATGTGGTGATATAAGTGGTGATATCTATGGTGAAATAAGTGGTGATATATATGGTGATATAAGTGGTGATATATGTTGTGATATGTATGGTCATATATGTGGTGATATTTATGCAGATATATGTGGTGATATGTATGGTGATTTGTATGGTGATATATGTGGTGATATATGGTGATATATGTGTTTATATGTATGGTGATATATAAGGTAATATATATGGTGATATATGTGGTTATATGTTTGGTGATTTATGTAGTGATATGTATAGTGATATATGTGGTGAAATATGGTTATATACGGTGATATATATGGTGATATTTATGGTGATATGTGTAGTGATATCTAAGGTGATATATGTGGTGATATGTATACTGATACATGTGGTGTTATGAATGGTGATATATGTGGTGATGTATAAGGTGATATATTTGGTGATATGTATGGTGAGATATGTACTTATATGTATGGTGATATATGTGGTGATATGTATGGTGATTTATGTGGTGATATATGGGGTGATATTTATGGTAATATATGTAGTGATATGTATGGTGATATATATGTTGGTATATGTGGTGATATGGATGGTGATATATGTGGTGATGTGGATGGTGAAATGTATGGTGATATATATGGCGACATAAGTGGTGATATCTATGGTGATATATATGGTGATGTATGTGGTTATATAAGTAGTGATATATATGGTAAAATAAGTGGTGATATATGTTGTGATATGTATGGTGATATATTTTGTGATATGTATGGTGATATGTGTGGTCATATATGTGGTGATATTTATGGTGATATATGTGGTGATATGTATGGTGATTTGTATGGTGATATATGTGTTGATATCTATGGTGATATATGTGGAGATATATATGGTCATATGTATGATGATATATGTGGTGGTATATATATGGTGATATATGTGGTGATATGTATGGTGATATATGTGGAGATATATGTGGTGATATGTATGGTGATATATGTGGTGATTTGTATGGTGATATATGTGGTGATATCTATGGTGATATATGTGGAGATATATTTGGTGATATGTATGATGATATATGTGGTGGTATATATATGGTGATATATGTGGTGATATGTATGGTGATATCTGTGGTAATATGTATGGTGATATGTATGGTGATATATGTGGAGATATATGTGGTGATATGTATGGTGATATATGTGTTTGCATATATGGTGATATATGTGGTGATTTGTATAGTGATATATGTGGTGATATATTTGGTGATATGTATTGTGAGATATGTAGTTATATGCATGGGGATATATATGGTGATATATGTGGTGATATGTATGGTGATTTATGTGGTGATATATGTGGTGATATTTATGGTGATATATGTAGTGATATGTATGGTGATATACAATGTGATATGTGGTGATATATATGTTGATATATGTGGGGATATGGATGGTGAAATGTATGGTGATATATGTGGCGACATAAGGGGTGATATGTATGGTGATATATATAGTGAAATAAGTAGTGATGTATATGGTGATATAAGTGGTTATATATGTTCTGATATGTATGGTGATATGTATGGTCATATGTATGGTCATATATGTGGTGATATTGATGCAGATATATGTGGTGATATGTATGGTGATTTGTATGGTGATATATGTGGTGATATGTATGGTGATTTGTATGGTGATATATGTGGTGATATCTATGGTGATATATGTGGAGATATATATATATGGTGATATGTATGATGATATATGTGGTGATATATGTGGTGATATGTATGGTGATATCTATGGTGATATATGTGGAGATATATATAGTGATATGTATGATGATATATGTGGTGGTATATATGGTGATATATGTGGTGATATGTATGGTGATATATGTGGGGATATATGTGGGGATATATGTGGTGATATGTAAGGTGATATATGTGGTGATATGTGTTTATATATGTGGTGATAAGTATGCTGATATATAGTGATATATGTGGTGATTTGTATGGTCATATATAAGGTGATATGTATGGTGATATATGTGGGGATATAAGGAAATATATACGTGGTGAAATGAATGGTGACAAATGTGGTTATAAATGTGTTGATAGTGGTGATATGTATGGTTATATATGTGGTGATACATGGTTATGTATGTGGTGATATGTATAGCAATATATGTGGTAATATATATTTATATGTATGCAGGGGCGTAGCTAATGTCTCCTGGGCCCTGGTGCGAGAGGCCAACTTGGGCCCCCCCCCCCTCCTTTCACGACCAAGTGATGCTATTGGTGTGTGTATATATATATATATATATATATATATATATATATATACACACACACACCAAGACAGATAATACCACTAACACCAGCATATTGGAAGAGAAAGTATTATCACCGTACATATTACTGCCATACTGTTACCGACCAAATCCTGTATACTGAGACCTATATTACCAGTAATACCAGTATATAGGAAGGAAACATTACTGCCACACCACAACCACTACCATCACCACCATATTGTTACTGACCAAATCCAGTATACTAAATCACCTCATCCAGTCATATAGAGGTGGCCCCAGCTCTACACAGGCTCTATACACCATATACATTACAGTGCAGATATATCAGGTGACTCACAGGGGGACGTCTTCTCTGATCGGAGTTCTTCCCTTTTCATCTTCTTCTCCATTTGCCCTGGGCCGTTATGAGAACTTCTCCGAGCCACGAATCCACAGAATCTGCCAGACAGACATATTAGTCTCCTCACTCTGGCACCATCCTCATCTATATACACACTGCACATCTGTATTGTCCCCTTTACACACTCCTTTAGTGGGTAGCCCTGACTCTATGTGACCCCCTAATAATATATGCCCCCCTCTGTGTATTCCCTCTCCCCCTATGTTGCCCCCCCAAATAGATGGCCCCTCTCCCCCCATGTTGCCCTCCTTATAGATGGCCCCCTCTCCCCCCACCCTCCCTTATAGATGGCCTCCTCTCCCCCCTCCATATAGATGGCCCCCTTTACCCCCTCCCTTAAAGATGGCCCCCCTCTCTCCTCACCCTCCCTTATGGATGGCCCCCTCTCTCCCCACCCTCCCTTATAGATGGCCCCCTCTCCCCCCCTCCCTTATAGATGGTCCCCTTCCCCCCCTCCCTTTTAGATGGTCCCCTTCACCCCCCCTCCCTTATAGATGGTCCCCTTCCCCCCCCCTCCCTTATAGATGGTCCCCTTCACCCCCACCCTCCCTTATAGATGGTCCCCTTCACCCCCCCTCCCTTATAGATGGCCCCCTCCCCCCCCTCCCTTATAGATGGTCCCCTTCACCCCCCCCTCCCTTATAGATGGTCCCCTTCACCCCCCCTCCCTTATAGATGGTCCCCTTCACCCCCCCCCTCCCTTATAGATGGCCCCCTTCACCCCCCCCCCTCCCTTATAGATGGCCCCCTTCACCCCCCCCCCTCCCTTATAGATGGTCCCCTTCACCCCCCCTCCCTTATAGATGGCCCCATTCACCCCCCCCCCTCCCTTATAGATGGCCCCCTTCACCCCCCCCCTTATAGATGGTCCCCTTCACCCCCCCCTCCTCCCTTATAGATGGTCCCCTTTCCCCCCACCCTCATAGATGCCCCCCTCTTTCCCCCCCACCCTCATAGATGCCCCCCTCTTTCCCCCCACCCGTACAGGCTGATAAAAAACAAAACTTAACTCACCTGACAACGCGCTCCCACGTTGATCCTCACTCCTTCGGTCTGTCCCGGCTGCTGCGCGGCTGCCGTGGGTGTCGCGTCTTATCCCCGGCAGCGCGCGCATCCCAGAGCTCCCTGCACGCCGGAACCGGAAGTCAGGGCCCAAGGCGCGCAGGGAGCTCTGGGATGCGTACGCTGCCGGGGATAAGACGCGACATCCCCGGCAGCTGCGCAGCAGCCGGGGGAAGACAGAGTCGGACTCTTGTGACCGCAAGCAAAACAATGCTTGCGGTCACAAGAGTGATTGATAGTGTGATATGTATGGTTATATATGTGGTGATACATGGTTATGTATGTGGTGATATGTATAGCAATATATGTGGTAATATATATTTATATGTATGCAGGGGCGTAGCTAATGTCTCCTGGGCCCTGGTGCGAGAGGCCAACTTGGGCCCCCCCCCCTCCTTTCACGACCAAGTGATGCTATTGGTGTGTGTATATATATATATATATATATATATATATACACACACACCAAGACAGATAATACCACTAACACCAGCATATTGGAAGAGAAAGTATTATCACCGTACATATTACTGCCATACTGTTACCGACCAAATCCTGTATACTGAGACCTATATTACCAGTAATACCAGTATATAGGAAGGAAACATTACTGCCACACCACAACCACTACCATCACCACCATATTGTTACTGACCAAATCCAGTATACTAAATCACCTCATCCAGTCATATAGAGGTGGCCCCAGCTCTACACAGGCTCTATACACCATATACATTACAGTGCAGATATATCAGGTGACTCACAGGGGGACGTCTTCTCTGATCGGAGTTCTTCCCTTTTCATCTTCTTCTCCATTTGCCCTGGGCCGTTATGAGAACTTCTCCGAGCCACGAATCCACAGAATCTGCCAGACAGACATATTAGTCTCCTCACTCTGGCACCATCCTCATCTATATACACACTGCACATCTGTATTGTCCCCTTTACACACTCCTTTAGTGGGTAGCCCTGACTCTATGTGACCCCCTAATAATATATGCCCCCCTCTGTGTATTCCCTCTCCCCCTATGTTGCCCCCCCAAATAGATGGCCCCTCTCCCCCCATGTTGCCCTCCTTATAGATGGCCCCCTCTCCCCCCACCCTCACTTATAGATGGCCTCCTCTCCCCCCTCCATATAGATGGCCCCCTTTACCCCCTCCCTTAAAGATGGCCCCCTCTCTCCTCACCCTCCCTTATAGATGGCCCCCTCTCCCCCCCTCCCTTATAGATGGTCCCCTTCCCCCCCCCTCCCTTATAGATGGTCCCCTTCACCCCCACCCTCCCTTATAGATGGTCCCCTTCACCCCCCCTCCCTTATAGATGGCCCCCTCCCCCCCCCCTCCCTTATAGATGGTCCCCTTCACCCCCCCTCCCTTATAGATGGTCCCCTTCACCCCCCCCCCTCCCTTATAGATGGCCCCCTTCACCCCCCCCCCTCCCTTATAGATGGCCCCCTTCACCCCCCCCCCTCCCTTATAGATGGTCCCCTTCACCCCCCCTCCCTTATAGATGGCCCCCTTCACCCCCCCCCCCTTATAGATGGTCCCCTTCACCCCCCCCTCCTCCCTTATAGATGGTCCCCTTTCCCCCCACCCTCATAGATGCCCCCCTCTTTCCCCCCCACCCTCATAGATGCCCCCCTCTTTCCCCCCACCCGTACAGGCTGATAAAAAACAAAACTTAACTCACCTGACAACGCGCTCCCACGTTGATCCTCACTCCTTCGGTCTGTCCCGGCTGCTGCGCGGCTGCCGTGGGTGTCGCGTCTTATCCCCGGCAGCGCGCGCATCCCAGAGCTCCCTGCGCGCCGGAACCGGAAGTCAGGGCCCAAGGCGCGCAGGGAGCTCTGGGATGCGTACGCTGCCGGGGATAAGATGCGACATCCCCGGCAGCTGCGCAGCAGCCGGGGGAAGACAGAGTCGGACTCTTGTGACCGCAAGCAAAACAATGCTTGCGGTCACAAGAGTGATTGAAAGGGAGGGCCTTGCGGGCCCCCCTTTGTGGCGGGCCCGGTCGCGGCGGCGACCCCCGCGACCACGGTGGCTACGCGACTGTATGTATGGTGATTTGTTTCGTGATATATATGGTGATATTTGTGGTGATATGTATGGTGATATTTGGTAATATACTGTATATGGTGATATATGCGGTGATATGTATAGGGATATATGTAGTGAAAAATATGCTGATATATGTGTTGATATGTATGGTGATATAAATGGCTATATGTATGGTAATATATGTAGTGATATGTATGGTGATATAAATGATAATATATATGGTGATATGTATAGTGATGTATGTTTATATGTATGGTGATATATGTGGTGATATGTGGGGTAATATAAATGGTGATTTATATGGTGATATGTATGATGATATGAATGATTATATATATATGGTGAGATATGTGGTTATATGTATGGTAATATATGTGGTGATATGTATGGTGATATATAAGGTGATTTATATTGTGATATATGTGGTGATATGTATGGTAATATAGGTGTATATATGTAAGGTGATATATGTGGTGATATGCATGGTGATATATGTGAATATATAAATATATATATATAGTGATATGTATGGTTATATATGTGGTGATATGTATGCTTATATGGGGTGATATATGTATTGATATGTATAGTGTACAACGCTATAAGTGGTGATATGTGTAGTGATATAAATGGTGATATATATGGTGATATATGTGGTGATATATATGGTGATATATGTGTTTATATGTATGGTGATATATAAGGTGATATGTATGGTGATATATGTAGTTATATGTTTGGTAATTTATGTAGTGATATGTATAGTGATATATGTGGTGAAATATGGTTATATATGGTGATATATATGGTGATATTTATGGTGATATGTGTAGTGATATCTAAGGTGATCTATGTGGTGATATGTACACTGATACATGTGGTGTTAAGAATTGTGATATATGTGGTGATGTATAAGGTGATATATATGGTGATATATTTGGTGATATGTATGGTGATATATGTAGTTATATGCATGGTGATATATATGGTGATATATGTGGTGATATGTATGGTGATTTATGTGGTGATATATGTGGTGATATTTATGGTGATATATAAAGTGATATGTATGTGATATCTAATGTGATATTTGGTGATATATATGTTGATATATGTGGTGATATGGATGGTGATATATGTGGTGATATGGATGGTGAAATGTATGGTGATATATGTGGCGACATAAGGGGTGATATGTATGGTGATATATGTTGTGATATGTATGGTGATTTGTGTGGTGATATGTATGGTGATTTGTATGGTGATATATGTGGAGATATATATGGTGATATATGTGGTGATATGTATGGTGATATATGTGGTGATATGTATGGTGATATATGTGGGGATATATGTGGAGATATATGTGGTGATATCTATGGTGATATATATGGTGATATGTATGATGATATATGTGGTGGCATATATATGGTGATATATGTGGTGATATGTATGGTGATATCTGTGGTGATATATGTAATGATATGTATGGTGATATATGTGGTGGTATGTATGGTGATATATGTGGTGATATGTATGGTGATTTGTATGGTGATATATGTGGTGATATCTATGGTGATATATGTGGAGATATATATGGTGGTATGTATGATGATAAATGTGGTGGTATATAGATGGTGATATATGTGGTGATATGTATAGTGATATCTGTGGTGATATGTATGGTGATATGTATGGTGATATATGTGGTGATATATTTGATGATATGTATTGTGAGATATGTAGTTATATGCATGGTGATATATATGGTGATATATGTGGTGATATGTATGGTGATTTATGTGGTGATATATGTGGTGATTTATGTGGTGATATATGTGGTGATATTTATGGTGATATGTATGGTGATATAAAATGTGATATGTGGTGATATATATGTTGATATATGTTGGGATATGGATGGTGATATATCTGGTGATATGGATGGTGAAATGTATGGTGATATATGTGACGACATAAGGGGTGATATGTATGGTGATATATATGGTCATGTGTGTGGTGATATAAGTGGTGATATATATGGTGAAATAAGTGGTGATATATATGGTGAAATAAGTGGTGATATATGTTGTGATATGTATGGTCCTATATGTGGTGATATTTATGCAGATATATGTGGTGATATGTATGGTGATTTGTATGGTGATATATGTGGTGATATCTATGGTGATATATGTGGAGATATATATGGTGGTATGTATGATGATAAATGTGGTGGTATATAGATGGTGATATATGTGGTGATATGTATAGTGATATCTGTGGTGATATGTATGGTGATATGTATGGTGATATATGTGGTGATATATTTGGTGATATGTATTGTGAGATATGTAGTTATATGCATGGTGATATATATGGTGATATATTTGGTGATATGTATGGTGATTTATGTGGTGATATATGTAGTGATATGTATGGTGATATATAATGTTGATATGTATGGTGATATATAATGTGATATGTGGTGATATATATGTTGATATATGTGGGGATATGGATGGTGATATATGTGGTGATATGGATGGTGAAATGTATGGTGATATATGTGGCGACGTAAGGGGTGATATGTATGGTGATATATATGGTGATGTATGTGGTGATATAAGTGGTGATATCTATGGTGAAATAAGTGGTGATATATGTTGTGATATGTTTGGTGATATGTATGGTCATATATCTGGTGATATTTATGCAGATATATGTGGTGATATGTATGGTGATATATAAGGTGATATGTATGGTGATATAGGTGGTTATATGTTTGGTGATTTATGTAGTGATATGTATAGTGATATATGTGGTGAAATATGGTTATATACGGTGATATATATGGTGATATTTATGGTGATATGTACACTGATACATGTGGTGTTATGAATGGTGATATATGTGGTGATGTATAAGGTGATATATATGGTGATATATTTGGTGATATGTATGGTGAGATATGTACTTATATGTATGGTGATATATATGGTGATTTTATGTGGTGATATATGTAGTGATATGTATGGTGATATATAATGTAATATGTAGTGATATATATGTTGATATATGTGGGAATATGGATGGTGATATATGTGGTGATATGGAGGGTAAAATGTATGGTGATATATGTGGAGACATAAGGGGTGATATGTATGGTGATATATATGGTGATGTATGTGGTGATATAAGTGGTGATATCTATGGTGAAATAAGTGGTGATATATATGGTGATATAAGTGGTGATATATGTTGTGATATGTATGGTGACATGTATGGTCATATATGTGAAGATATATGGTGATATATGTGTTTATATCTATGGTGATATATAAGGTAATATGTATGGTGATATATGTGGTTATATGTTTGGTGATTTATGTAGTGATATGTATAGTGATATATGTGATGAAATTTGGTTATATACGGTGATATATATGGTGATATTTATAATGATATGTGTATTGATATTTAAGGTGATATATGTGGTGATATGTATAGTGATACATGTGGTGTTATGAATGGTGATATCTGTGGTGATGTATAAGGTGATATATATGGTGATATATTTGGTGATATGTATGGTGAGATATGTACTTATATGTATGGTGATATATATGGTGATATATGTGGTGATATGTATGGTGATTTATGTGGTGATATATGTGGTGATATTTATGGTAATATATGTAGTGATATGAATGGTGATATATAATATGATATGTGGTGATATATATGTTGATATATTTGGTGATATGGATTGTGATATATGTGGTGATATTGATGGTGAAATGTATGGTGATATATGTGGCGACATAAGGGGTGATATGTATGGTGATATATATGGTAATGTATGTGGTATATAAGTGGTGATATATATGGTGAAATAAGTGGTGATATATATGGTGATATATGTTGTGATATGTATGGTGATATATGTTGTGATATGTATGGTGATATGTGTGGTCATATATGTGGTGATATTTATGGTGATATATGTGGTGATATATATGGTCATATGTATGATGATATATGTGGTGGTATATATATGGTGATATATGTGGTGATATGTATGGTGATATATGTGGGGATATATGTGGAGATATATGTTGTGATATGTATGGTGATATATGTGGTGATTTGTATGGTGATATATGTGGAGATATATATGGTGATATGTATGATGATATATGTGGTGGTATATATATATGGTGATATATGTGGTGATATGTATTGTGATATCTGTGGTGATATGTATGGTGATATGTATGGTGATATATGTGTGGAGATATATGTGGTGATATGTATGGTGATAAATGTGGTGATATGTATGGTGATATATGTGGTGATATGTATGGTCATATATGTGGTGGTATATATGGTGATATATGTGGAGATATATGTGGTGATATGTATGGTGATATATGTGGTGGTATGTATGGTGAAATATGTGGTGATTTATATAGTGATATATGTGGTGATATATTTGGTGATATGTATTGTGAGATATGTAGTTATATGCATGGTGATATATATGGTGATATATGTGGTGATATGTATGGTGATATATGTGGTCATATGTATGGTGATATATAATGTGATATGTGGTGATATATATGTTGATATATGTGGGGATATGGATGGTGATATATGTGTTGATATGGATGGTGAAATATATGGTGATATATGTGGCGACATAAGTGGTGATATGTATGGTGATTTATGTGGTGATATATTTAGTGATATGTATGGTGATATATAATGTGATATGTGGTGATATATATGTTGATATATGTGGTGATATGGATGGTAAAATGTATGGTGATATATGTGGTGATATGTATACTAATACATGTGGTGTTATAAATGGTGACATATGTGGTGATGTATAAGGTGATATATATGGTGATATATTTGGTGATATGTATGGTGAGATATGTACTGATATGTATGGTGATATATATGGTGATATATGTGGTGATATGCATGGTGATTTATGTGGTGATATATGTGGTGATATTTATGGTAATATATGTAGTGATATGTATGGTGATATATATGTTGGTATATGTGGTTATATGGATGGTGATATATGTGTTGATATGGATGGTAATATATGTGGTGATATGGATGGTGAAATGTATGGTGATATATGTGGAGACATAAGGGGTGATATGTATGGTGAAATATATGGTGATGTATGTGGTTATATAAGTGGTTATATATATGGTTAAATAAGTCGGGATATATGTTGTGATATGTATGGTGATATATGTTGTGATATGTATGGTGATATGTATGGTCATATATGTGGTGATATTTATGGTGATATATGTGGTGATATGGATCGTGAAATGTATGGTGATATATGTGGCGACATAAGGGGTGATATGTATGGTTATATATATGGTGATGTATGTGGTTATATAAGTGGTGATATATATGGTGAAATAAGTGGTGATATATATGGTGATATATGTTGTGATATGTATGGTGATATATGTTGTGATATGTATGGTGATATGTGTGGTCATATATGTGGTGATATTTATGGTGATATATGTGGTGTTATGTATGGTGATTTGTATTGTGATATATGTGCTGATATGGATGGTAATATATGTGATGATATAGATGGTGAAATGTATGGTGATATATGTGGAGACATAAGGGGTGATATGTATGGTGAAATATATGGGGATGTATGTGGTTATATAAGTGGTGATATATATGGTGAAATAAGTGGGGATATATGTTGTGATATGTATGGTGATATATGTTGTGATATGTATGGTGATATGTGTGGTCATATATGTGGTGATATGTATGGTGATATATGTGGTGATATGGATGGTGAAATGTATGGTGATATATGTGGCGACATAAGGGGTGATATGTATGGTTATATATATGGTGATGTATGTGGTTATATAAGTGGTGATATATATGGTGAAATAAGTGGTGATATATATGGTGATATATGTTGTGATATGTATGGTGATATATGTTGTGATATGTATGGTGATATGTGTGGTCATATATGTGGTGATATTTATGGTGATATATGTGGAGATATATATGGTCATATGTATGATGATATATGTGGTGGTATATATATGGTAATATATGTGGTGATATGTATGGTGATATATGTGGGGATATATGTGGAGATATATGTTGTGATATGTATGGTGATATATGTGGTGATTTGTATGGTGATATATGTGGAGATATATATGGTGATATGTATGATGATATATGTGGTGGTATATATATATATATGGTGATATATGTGGTGATATGTATGGTAATATATGTGGTGATATGGATGGTGAAATGTATGGTGATATATGTGGAGACATAAGGGGTGATATGTATGGTGAAATATATGGTGATGTATGTGGTTATATAAGTGGTTATATATATGGTTAAATAAGTCGGGATATATGTTGTGATATGTATGGTGATATATGTTGTGATATGTATGGTGATATGTGTGGTCATATATGTGGTGATATTTATGGTGATATATGTGGTGATATGGATCGTGAAATGTATGGTGATATATGTGGCGACATTAGGGGTGATATGTATGGTTATATATATGGTGATGTATGTGGTTATATAAGTGGTGATATATATGGTGAAATAAGTGGTGATATATATGGTGATATATGTTGTGATATGTATGGTGATATATGTTGTGATATGTATGGTGATATGTGTGGTCATATATGTGGTGATATTTATGGTGATATATGTGGTGTTATGTATGGTGATTTGTATTGTTATATATGTGCTGATATGGATGGTAATATATGTGATGATATAGATGGTGAAATGTATGGGGATATATGTGGAGACATAAGGGGTGATATGTATGGTGAAATATATGGTGATGTATGTGGTTATATAAGTGGTGATATATATGGTGAAATAAGTGGGGATATATGTTGTGATATGTATGGTGATATATGTTGTGATATGTATGGTGATATGTGTGGTCATATATGTGGTGATATTTATGGTGATATATGTGGTGATATGGATGGTGAAATGTATGGTGATATATGTGGCGACATAAGGGGTGATATGTATGGTTATATATATGGTGATGTATGTGGTTATATAAGTGGTGATATATATGGTGAAATAAGTGGTGATATATATGGTGATATATGTTGTGATATGTATGGTGATATATGTTGTGATATGTATGGTGATATGTGTGGTCATATATGTGGTGATATTTATGGTGATATATGTGGAGATATATATGGTCATATGTATGATGATATATGTGGTGGTATATATATGGTAATATATGTGGTGATATGTATGGTGATATATGTGGGGATATATGTGGAGATATATGTTGTGATATGTATGGTGATATATGTGGTGATTTGTATGGTGATATATGTGGAGATATATATGGTGATATGTATGATGATATATGTGGTGGTATATATATATATGGTGATATATGTGGTGATATGTATGGTGATATCTGTGGTGATATGTATGGTGATATGTATGGTGATATATGTGTGGAGATATATGTGGTGATATGTATGGTGATATATAATGTGATATGTGGTGATATATATGTTGATATATGTGGGGATATGGATGGTGATATATGTGTTGATATGGATGGTGAAATATATGGTGATATATGTGGCGACATAAGGGGTGATATGTATGGTGATTTATGTGGTGATATATTTAGTGATATGTATGGTGATATATAATGTGATATGTGGTGATATATATGTTGATATCTGTGGGGATATGGATGGTGATATATGTGGTGATATGGGTGGTAAAATGTATGGTGATATATGTGGCAACATAAGGGGTGATATGTATGGTGATATATATGGTGATGTATGTGGTGATATAAGTGGTGATATCTATTGTGAAATAAGTGGTGATATATATGGTGATATATGTGGTGATTTGTATGGTGATATATGTGGTGATATATATGGTGATATATGTGTTTATATGTATGGTGATATATAAGGTGATATGTGTGGTCATATATGTGGTGATATTGATGCAGATATATGTGTTGATATCTATGGTGATATATGTGTTGATATCTATGGTGATATATGTGGAGATATATATGGTGATATATGTGGTGATATGTATGGTGATATATATGGTGATATCTGTGGTGATATGTATGGTGATATATGTGGAGATATATATGGTGATATGTATGATGATATATGTGGTGGTATATATATGGTGATATATGTGGTGATATGTATGGTGATATCTATGGTGATATATGTGGAGATATATATGGTGATATGTATGATCATATATGTGGTGGTATATATGGTGATATATGTGGTGATATGTATGGTGATATATGTGCGGATATATGTGGGGATATATGTGGTGATATGTAAGGTGATATATGTGGGGATATATGTGGTGATATGTAAGGTGATATATGTGGTGATATGTGGTTATATATGTGGTGATAAGTATGCTGATATATAGTGATATATGTAGTGATTTGTATGGTCATATATAAGGTGATATTTAAGGTGATATATGTGGGGATATATGGAAATATATACGTGGTGAAATGAATGGTGACAAATGTGGTTATATATGTGTTGATAGTGGTGATATGTATGGTTATATATGTGGTGATACATGGTTATGTATGTGGTGATATGTATAGCAATATATGTGGTAATATATATTTATATGTATGATGATTTGTTTGGTGATATATATGGTGATATTTGTGGTGATATGTATGGTGATATTTGGTAATATGTTTGGTGATATATGCGGTGATATGTATAGTGATATATGTAGTGAAAAATATGCTGATATGTGTTGATATGTATGGTGATATAAATGGCTATATGTATGGTAATATATGTAGTGATATGTATGGCGATATAAATGATAATATATATGGTGATATGTATAGTGATGTATGTGGTTATATGTATGGTGATATATGTGGTGATATGTGGGGTAATATAAGTGGTGATTTATATGGTGATATGTATGGTGATATGAATGATTATATATATATATGGTGATATATGTGGTTATATGTATGGTAATATATGTGGTGATATGTATGGTGATATATAAGGTGATGTGTATTGTGATATATGTGGTTATATGTATAATGATATAAGTGGTGATATGTATGGTGATATAGGTGTATATATGTAAGGTGATATATGTGTTTATATGTATGGTGATATATGTGGTGATATGCATGGTGATATATGTGGATATATAAATATATATATATATATATAAATATATAGTGATATGTATGGTTATATATGTGGTGATATGTATGCTTATATATGGGGTGATATATATATTAATATGTATAGTGTACAGCGCTATAAGTGGTGATATGTATAGTGATATAAGTGGTGATATATATGGTGATATATGTGGAGATATATATGGTGATATATGTGTTTATATGTATGGTGATATATAAGGTGATATGTATGGTGATATATGTGGTTATATGTTTGGTGATTTATGTAGTGATATGTATAGTGATATATGTGGTGAAATATGGTTATATATGGTGATATATATGGTGATATTTATGGTGATATGTGTAGTGATATATAAGGATATATATGTGGTGATATGTATACTGATACATGTGGTGTTATCAATGGTGATATATGTGGTGATGTAAAAGGTGATATGTATGGTGATATATATGGTGATGTATGTGGTGATATAAGTGGTGATATATATGGTGATATAAGTGGTGATATATGTTGTGATATGTATAGTGATATGTATGGTCATATATGTGGTGATATTTATGGTGATATATGTGGTGATATGTATGGTGATATATGTGGAGATATATTTGGTGATATGTTTGATGATATATGTGGTGGTATATATATATGGTGATATGTATGGTGATATGTATGGTGATGTATGTGGTTATATAAGTGGTGATATATATGGTGAAATAAGTTGTGATATATATGGTGATATATGTTGCGATATGTATGGTGATATATGTTGTGATATGTATGGTGATATGTGTGGTCTTATATGTGGTGATATTTATGGTGATATATGTGGTGATATGTATGGTGATTTGTATGGTGATATATGTGGTGATATCTATGGTGATATATGTGGAGATATATATGGTGATATGTATGATGATATATGTGGTGGTATATACACTCACCGGACACTTTATTAGGTACACCTGTCCAACTGCACGTTACCACTTAATTTCTAATCAGCCAATCACATGGTGGCAACTCATTGCATTTAGGCATGTAGACATGGTCAAGACAACCTCCTGCAGTTCAAACCGAGCATCAGTATGGGGAAGAAAGGGGATTTGAGTGCCTTTTGAATGTGGCATGATTGTTGGTGCCAGAAGGGCTGGTCTGAGTATTTCAGAAACTGCTGATCTACTGGGATTTTCACGCACAACCATCTCTAGGGTTTACAGAGAATGGTCCGAAAAAGAATAAACATCCAGTGAGTGGCAGTTCTGTGGGCGGAAATGCCTTGCATCATGGATGTGCAGCCGACAAATCTGCGGCAACTGTGTGATGCCATCATGTCAATATGGACCAAAATATCTGAGGAATGCTTCCAGCACCTTGTTGAATCTATGCCACGAAGAATTGAGGCAGTTCTGAAGGCAAAAGAGGGTCCAACCCGTTACTAGCATGGTGTACCTAACAAAATGGCCGGTGAGTGTATATGGTGATATATGTGGTGATATGTATGGTGATATATGTGGTGATTTGTATAGTGATATATGTGGTGATATATTTGGTGATATGTATTGTGAGATATGTAGTTATATGCATGGTGATATATGTGGTGATATGTATGGTGATTTATGTGGTGATATATCTAGTGATATGTATGGTGATATATAATGTTGATATGTATGGTGATATATAATGTGATATGTGGTGATATATATGTTGATATATGTGGGGATATGGATCGTGATATATGTGGTGATATGGATGGTGAAATGTATGGTGATATATGTGGCGACATAAGGGGTGATATGTATGGTGATATATATGGTGATGTATGTGGTGATATAAGTGGTGATATCTATGGTGAAATAAGTGGTGATATAAGTGGTGATATATGTTGTGATATGTATGGTCCTATATGTGGTGATATTTATGCAGATGTATGTGGTGATATGTATGGTGATTTGTATGGTGATATATGTGGTGATATATATGGTGATATATGTGTTTATATGTATGGTGATATATAAGGTGATATGTATGGTGATATATGTGGTTATATGTTTGGTGAATTATGTAATGATATGTATAGTGATATATGTGGTGAAATATGGTTATATACGGTGATATATATGGTGATATTTATAGTGATATGTGTAGTGATATCTAAGGTGATATATGTGGTGATATGTATACTGATACATGTGGTGTTATAAATGGTGACATATGTGGTGATGTATAAGGTGATATATATGGTGATATATTTGGTGATATGTATGGTGAGATATGTACTTATATGTATGGTGATATATATGGTGATATATGTGATGATATGCATGGTGATTTATGTGGTGATATATGTGGTGATATTTATGGTAATATATGTAGTGATATGTATGTTGGTATATATGTTGGTATATGTGGTTATATGGATGGTGATATATGTGGTGATATGGATGGTAATATATGTGGTGATATGGATTGTGAAATCTATGGTGATATATGTGGAGACATAAGGGGTGATATGTATGGTGAAATATATGGTGATGTATGTGGTTATATAAGTGGTGATATATATGGTGAAATAAGTGGGGATATATGTTGTGATATGTATGGTGATATATGTTGTGATATGTATGGTGATATGTGTGGTCATATATGTGGTGATATTTATGGTGATATATGTGGTGATATGGATGGTGAAATGTATGGTGATATATGTGGCGACATAAGGGGTGATATGTATGGTGATATATATGGTGATGTATGTGGTTATATAAGTGGTGATATATATGGTGAAATAAGTGGTGATATATATGGTGATATATGTTGTGATATGTATGGTGATATGTGTGGTCATATATGTTGTGATATGTATGGTGATATGTGTGGTCATATATGTGGTGATATTTATGGTGATATATGTGGTGATATGTATGGTGATTTGTATGGTGATATATGTGGTGATATGGATGGTAATATATGTGGTGATATGGATGGTGAAATGTATGGTGATATATGTGGCGACATAAGGGGTGATATGTATGGTTATATATATGGGGATGTATGTGGTTATATAAATGGTGATATATATGGTAAAATAAGTGGTGATATATATGGTGATATATGTTGTGATATGTATGGTGATATATGTTGTGATATGTATGGTGATATGTGTGGTCATATATGTTGTGATATTTATGGTGATATATGTGGTGATATGTATGGTGATTTGTATGGTGATATATGTGGTGATATCTATGGTGATATATGTGAAGATATATGTTGTGATATGTATGGTGATATATGTGGTGATTTGTATGGTGATATATGTGGAGATATATATGGTGATATGTATGATGATATATGTGGTGGTATATATATATATATATGGTGATATATGTGGTGATATGTATGGTGATATCTGTGGTGATATGTATGGTGATATATGTGTGGAGATATATGTGGTGATATGTATGGTGATATATGTGGTGGTATGTATGGTGATATATGTGGTGATATGTATGGTGATATATGTGGTGATATGTATGGTGATTTATGTGGTGGTATATATGGTGATATATGTGGAGATATATGTGGTGATATGTATGGTGATATATGTGGTGGTATGTATGGTGATATATGTGGTGATTTATTTGCTGATATTTTTTGTGAGATATGTAGTTATATGCATGGTGATATATATGGTGATATATGTGGTGATATATATGGTGATTTATGTGGTGATATATGTAGTGATATGTATGGTGATATATAATGCAAAAAATCAGAGCGGCACTCCGTGACGGATGGGTGGTGCACGAGGAAGGGAACACAATCCCAACAAAGTCCAAGAAAGTAGAAATCATACCTGGTGTCCTTTGGAGACATTATTACATTGAGAACACTGTAGGCAAGGAAAAGTTCCTTTCCTAGGAGTGCTCAATGTCTGTTGGCGTGTAACACACACATCACTTTTGCATACTGCTCTTACCAATGAATTATATAAATTGGGAGGTTTCTTATTGCAGATTAACGGAGGGTTGCGAAATTCCACAATGTTGGGGTAAGCTCTCTTTAGAATATACCAATGTTTCCTGATTGTCCTATCTATTTTATAGGTCAAGGGGTGATACTGTCTTACAAAAGGAATCCTTTTACTAACTCCATCTCCTTCTCTCTCAGCTCGATAGTTATGCTGACTCACCTCTTCCTTAGCTTTAGTTAAAATCTGTTCTGGATAGCCTCTATCTCTAAACCTCTCTACCATCTCGTCCAATCTTTTCTCCTTTACATCAGGGTCACTGACTATACGATCAACTCGCTTTAGTTGTGATTTTGGTATGGCTTTTTTTGTACTAAGTGGATGTGCACTTGTAAAGTGTAATAAACTATTTCTATCAGTTTTTTTCCGGAATAAGTCAGTTGAAAGAGACCCATCTGGATTTTTCTCCACTCTAGTATCCAGAAAATCAACCGTATATTGGTCACATATCATGGTGAATTTTAATTCCACCCAAATGGAATTAAGATGCTCCAGGAAATTAGTGGTGAGTTGCCGGGATTTCTACTTTCTTGGTGATATATAATATGATATGTGGTGATATATATGTTGATATCTGTGGGGATATGGATGGTGAAATGTATGGTGATATATGTGGCAACATAAGGGGTGATATGTATGGTGATATATATATATATATATGGTGATGTATGTGGTGATATAAGTGGTGATATCTATGGTGAAATAAGTGGTGATATATATGGTGATCTAAGTGGTGATATATGTTGTGATATGTATGGTGATATGTATGGTCATATATCTGGTGATATTTATGCAGATATATGTGGTGATATGTATGGTGATTTGTATGGTGATATATGTGGTGATATATGTGTTTATATGTATGGTGATATATAAGGTGATATGTATAGTGATATATGTGGTTATATGTTTGGTGATTTATGTAGTGATATGTATAGTGATATATGTGGTGAAATATGGTTATATATGGTGATATATATGGTGATATTTATGGTGATATGTGTAGTGATATCTAAGGTGATATATGTGGTGATATGTATACTGATACATGTGGTGTTATGAATGGTGATATATGTGGTGATGTATAAGGTGATATATTTGGTGATATATTTGGTAATATGTATGGTGAGATATGTACTTATATGTATGGTGATATATATGGTGATATATGTGGTGATATTTATGGTAATATATGTAGTGATATGTATGGTGATATATATGTTGGTATATGTGGTGATATGGATGGTGATATATGTGGTGATATGGATGGTGAAATGTATGGTGATATATGTGGCGACATAAGGGGTGATATGTATGGTGATATATATGGTGATTTATGTGGTTATATAAGTGGTGATATATATGGTGAAATAAATGGTGATATATGTTGTGATATGTATGGTGATATGTGTGGTCATATATGTGGTGATATTTATGGTGATATATGTGGTGATATGTATGGTGATTTGTATGGTGATATATGTGGTGATATCTATGGTGATATATGTGGAGATATATATGGTCATATGTATGATGATATATGTGGTGGTATATATATGGTGATATATGTGGTGATATGTATGGTGATAGATGTGGGGATATATGTGGAGATATATGTGGTGATATGTGTGGTGATATGTGTGGTGATTTGTATGGTGATATATGTGGTGATATCTATGGTGATATATGTGGAGATATATATGGTGATATATATGGTGATATGTATGATGATATATGTGGTGGTATATATATGGTGATATATGTGGTAATATGTATGGTGATATCTGTGGTGATATGTATGGTGATATGTATGGTGATATATGTGGAGATATATGTGGTGATATGTATGGTGATATATGTGTTAGTATGTATGGTGATATATGTAGTGATTTGTATAGTGATATATGTGGTGATATATTTGGTGATATGTATTGTGAGAAATGTAGTTATATGCATGGTGATATATATGGTGATATATGTGGTGATATGTATGGTGATTTATTTGGTAATATACGTGGTGATATTTATGGTGATATATGTAGTGATATGTATGGTGATATATAATGTGATATGTGGTGATATATATGTTGATATATGTGGGGATATGGATGGTGATATATGTGGTGATATGGATTGTGAAATGTATGGTCATATATGTGGTGATATTGATGCAGATATATGTGGTGATTTGTATGGTGATATATGTGGCGACATAAGGGGTGATATGTATGGTGATATATATAGTGAAATAAGTGGTGATGTATATGGTGATATATGTTCTGATATGTATGGTGATATGTATGGTCATATATGTGGTGATATTGATGCAGATATATGTGGTGATTTGTATGGTGATATATGTGGAGATATATATGGTGATATATGTGGTGATATGTATGGTGATATATATGGTGATATGTATGGTGATATCTATGGTGATATATGTGGAGATATATATGGTGATATGTATGATGATATATGTGGTGGTATATATGGTGATATATGTGGTGATATGTATGGTGATATATGTGCGGATATATTTGGGGATATATGTGGTGATATGTATGGTGATATGTATGGTGATATATGTGGGGATATATGTGGTGATATGTAAGGTGATATATGTGGTGATATGTGGTTATATATGTGGTGATAAGTATGCTGATATATAGTGATATATGTGGTGATTTGTATGGTCAAATATAAGGTGATATTTAAGGTGATATATGTGGGGATATATGGAAATATATACATGGTGAAATGAATAGTGACAAATGTGGTTATATATGTGTTGATAGTGGTGATATGTATGGTTATATATGTGGTGATACATGGTTATGTATGTGGTGATATGTATAGCAATATATGTGGTAATATACATTTATATGTATGATGATTTGTTTGTTGATATATATGGTGATATTTGTGGTGATATGTATGGTGATATTTGGTAATATGTTTGATGATATATGCGGTGATATGTATAGGGATATATGTAGTGAAAAGTATGCTGATATATGTGTTGATATGTATTGTGATATAAATGGCTATATGTATGGTAATATATGTAGTGATATGTATGGCGATATAAATGATAATATATATGGTGATATGTATATAGTGATGTAAGTGGTTATATGTATGGTGATATATGTGGTGATATGTGGGGTAATATAAGTGGTGATTTATATGGTGATATGAATGATTATATATATATATATGGGGATATATGTGGTTATATGTATGGTAATATATGTGGTGATATGTATGGTGATATATAAGGTGATGTGTATTGTGATATATGTGGTGATATGTATAATGATATAAGTGGTGATATGTATGGTGATATAGGTGTATATATATAAGGTGATATATGTGTTTATATGTATGGTGATATATGTGGTGATATGCATGGTGATATATGTGGATATATAAATATATATATATATATATATATATATATATATATAAATATATAGTGATATGTATGGTTATATATGTGGTGATATGTATGCTTATATATGGGGTGATATATATATTGATATGTATAGTGTACAGCGCTATAAATGGTGATATATATGGTGATATATGTGGAGATATATATGGTGATATATGTGTTTATATGTATGGTGATATATAAGGTGATATGTATGGTGAAATATGTGGTTATATGTTTGGTGATTTATGTAGTGATATGTATAGTGATATATGTGGTTAAATATGGTTATATATGGTGATATATATGGTGATATTTATGGTGATATGTGTAGTAATATCTAAGGTGATATGTGTGGTGATATGTATACTGATACATGTGGTGTTATGAATGGTGATATATGTGGTGATGTATAAGGTGATATATATGGTGATATTTTTGGTGATATTTATGGTGAGATATGTAGTTATATGCATGGTGATATATATGGTGATATATGTGGTGATATGTATGGTGATTTATGTGGTGATATATTTGGTGATATATATGTTGATATATGTGGTGATATGGATGGTGAAATGTATGGTGATATATGTGGCGACAGAAGGGGTGATATGTATGGTCATATATGTGGTGATATCTATGGTGATATATGTGGTGATATGTATGCTGATTTGTATGGTGATATATGTGGTGATATCAATGGTGATATATGTGGAGATATATATGGTGATATGTATGATGATATATGTGGTGGTATATAGATGGTGATATATGTGGTAATATGTATGGTGGTATCTGTGGTGATATGTATGGTGATATGTATGGTGATATATGTGGAGATATATATGGTGATATGTATGATGATATGTGGTGGTATATATGGTGATATATGTGGTGATATGTGGTTATATATGTGGTGATATGTATGCTGATATATAGTGTTATGTATGGTGATATATGTGGTGATATGTATGGTCATATATAAGGTGATATGTATGGTGATATATGTGGGGATATATGGAAATATATACGTGGTGAAATAAATGGTGACATATGTGGTTATATATGTGTTGATAGTGGTGATATGTATGGTTATATATGTGGTGATACATGGTTATGTATGTGGTGATATGTATGGCAATATATGTGGTAATATATAGTTATATGTATGGTGATATGTTTGGTGATATATATGGGGATATTTGTGGTGATATGTATGGTGATATTTGGTAATATGTATGGTGATATATGCGGTGATATGTATTGTGATATATGTAGTGAAAAATATGCTGATATATGTGTTGATATGTATGGTGATATAAATGGCTATATGTATGGTAATATATGTAGTGATATGTATGGTGATATAAATAATAATATATATGGTGATATGTATAGTGATGTATGTGGTTATATGTATGGTGAAAAATGTGGTGATATGTGGGGTAATATAACTGGTGATTTATATGGTGATATATATGGTGATATGAATGATTATATATATATGGTGATATATGTGGTTATATGTATGGTGATATGTATGGTGATATATGTTGTGATATGTATGGTGATATGTGTGGTCATATATATATGGTGATATAAGTGGTGATATATATGGTGAAATAAGTGGTGATATATATGGTGATATAAGTGGTGATATATGTTGTGATATGTATGGTGATATGTGTGGTCATATATATATGGTGATATATGTGGTTATATGTATGGTAATATGTATGGTGATATATAAGGTGATGTGTATTGTGATATATGTGGTGTTATGTATAATGGTATAAGTGGTGATATGTATGGTGATATAAGTGTATATATGTAAGGTGATATATGTGGTGATATGTATGCTTATATATGTGGTGATATGCATGGTGATATATGTGGATATATATATAGTGATATGTATGGTTATATATGTGGTGATATGTATGCTTATATATGGGGTGATATATGTATTGATATGTATAGTGTACAGCGCTATAAGTGGTGATATGTATAGTGATATAAGTGCTGATATATATGGTGATATATGTGGTGATATATATGGCGATATATGTGTTTATATTTATGGTGATATATAAGGTGATATGTATGGTGATATATGTGGTTATATGTTTGGTGATTTGCTTAGTGATATGTATAGTGATATATGTGGTGAAATATGGTTATATATGGTGATATATATGGTGATATTTATGGTGATATGTGTAGTGATATCTAAGGTGATCTATGTGGTGATATGTATACTGATACATGTGGTGTTATGAATGGTGATATATGTGGTGATGTATAAGGTGATATATATGGTGATATATTTGGTGATATGTATGGTGAGATATGTAGTTATATGCATGGTGATATATATGGTGATATATGTGGTGATATGTATGGTGATATATGTGGTGATATATGTGGTGATATTTATGGTGATATATGTAGTGATATGTATGGTGATATATAATGTGATATGTGGTGATATATATGTTGATATATGTGGTGATATGGATGGTGATATATGTGGTGATATGGATGGTGAAATGTATGGTGATATATGTGGCGACATAAGAGGTGATATGTATGGTGATATATATGGTGATGTATGTGGTGATATAAGTGGTGATATATATGGTGAAATAAGTTGTGATATATATGGTGATATAAGTGGTGATATATGTTGTGATATGTATGGTGATATATGTTGTGATATGTATGGTGATATATGTGGTCATATATGTGGTGATATTTATGGTGATTTGTATGGTGATATATTTGGTGATATCTATGGTGATATATGTGGAGATATATATGGTGATATGTATGATGATATATGTGGTGGTATATATATGTTGATATATGTGGTGATATGTATGGTGATATCTGTGGTGATATGTATGGTGATATATGTCGAGATATATGTGGTGATATGTATGGTGATATATGTGGTGGTATGTATGGTGATATATGTGTTGATTTGTATAGTGATATATTTGGTGATATGTATTGTGAGATATGTAGTTATATGCATGGTGATATATATGGTGATATATGTGGTGATATGTATGGTGATTTATGTGGTGATATATGCGGTGATATTTATGGTGATATATGTAGTGATATGTATGGTGATATATAATGTAATATATGGTGATATATATGTTGATATATGTTGGGATATGGATGGTGATATATGTAGTGATATGTATGGTGATATATAATGTAATATGTGGTGATATATATGTTGATATATGTTGGGATATGGATGGTGATATATGTGGTGATATGGATGTTGAAATGTATGGTGATATATGTGGCGACATAAGGGGTGATATGTATGGTGATATATATGGTCATGTATGTGGTGATATAAGTGGTGATATATATGGTGAAATAAGTGGTGATATATATGGTGAAATAAGTGGTGATATATGTTGTGATATGTATGGTCATATATGTGGAAAATTTACTCACCGGTAATTTTCATTACCTGGAGTCCGTAGGCAGCACACCACAGGTTAATGTGATGTCATCTAACCGGATAGAAGAGGGTTAACCTAGCAATAAGCATAGTTAATTAGATCAGTTCAAGCCACTCCCCCTAAGGGGGCTATATGTAGCTGCTAGGCCCAGATACCATCGTATAATACAAATAGCAATAATACATAAGGGTGGGATGTTTGTGCTGCCTACGGACTCCAGGAAATGAAAATTACCGGTGAGTAAATTTTCCACTTCCTGGTCGTCCTACGGCAGCACACCATGGGACATGGAAAGCAGTACCTTACATCAGGGTGGGATCATCTTGTAGCTCCTTGGATTATCCCTTTGCCAAAGGCTGACCCCTCAGAGGATAACACGTCAAGCCGGTAGTGTTTAACAAATCTGGAGGCTGATGACCACGTGGCTGCCCTGCAAATCTCCTCTAACGGGATATTGGCTCTTTCAGCCCAGGAGGCAGCGGTTGATCTTGTTGAGTGTGCTCTGAGAGATAAGGGTGATTCTAGACCTTCGGCTATGTAGCAAAATTTAATCGTTTCTTTTATCCACCTAGACAGTGAGGCTTTACTGGCTTTGGCTCCCCGGTTAGGACCGGAATAGAGTAGGAATAAGGACTCCGATGATCTGTTTGTTCTTGTCCTTTCTAGGTAACAGGATATTGCTCTTTTAACATCCAATAAGTGTGTATTAGAGCCCGAGACTTCTTCCAGGACTGGGAGGATAATTTCTTGATTCAGATTTGTGGATGAGGCTATTTTTGGTAAAAAGCCAGGCATTGTTCTAAGTGCCACTGCATGCGGTAGAAGGCGCAGATAGGGGTCCTTACATGATAAGGCCTGAAGTTCGCTGATCCGTCTTGCCGATGTAATCGCTACTAGGAATAGCGTTTTCCAGGATAGCATCCTTATGTCTGATGTTTCCAATGGCTCGAAAGGGCTGTTGCATAGCTGCCTTAGCACTATGGTAAGATCCCAGGAGGGTACTGGGTTATGGTAGGTAGGTCTGAGCTTTGCTATGGCCCGGAAGAATCTGGATATAAGAGCTACTCCTGAAAAGCGACCTTCTGTATGAGCATTAATGGCCGTAAGATGGACCTTCAGTGTATTCAACTTGAGACCTTTGTCATACCCATTTTGGAGAAATTGAAGGACTGAAGCCACTTCCTGGGTTTCTCTGGCTGTTTCCCAGCACCAAAGAGAGTATAGTTTCCAAATTCTGGCATACGTTCTATTGGTGCTTGGTCGTCTAGAAGCTAGAATAGTGTCCACTACCTTATCAGAGAAACCTTTCCTTTTTAAGGCTGACCGTTCATCCTCCATGCTGTTAGGTGTAAATAGTGCACTTGAGGGTACTTCATTCCTCCTTGCAGTAGAAGATTCTCCTGTTGTGGTAGTCTCCAAAATTCTCCTCTCGATAATTTCAACGCGAGTGGAAACCAAGCTCTGCGAGGCCAATAAGGTAGAATTGCTATGGCCTCCACTTTTTCCTGCTGTATCTTCCTCAGAACTCGGGGAATCATTGGGAAGGGGGGAAACACATAGACGAAGATTCCCCTCCAACATATCGACAGCCCGTCTATGGCCACCGGGTTTCCCTGTCTTGACAGGGAGCAAAACCTCTCTATTTTCCTGTTCAGATGAGATGCCATCGCGTCTAAGGCTGGACGTCCCCACCTGTCCACTATCCTCTCGAAGATATTGGGGTTCAATTCCCATTCTCCAGGGAGAAGGAAGTTGCGACTTAGCCAGTCTGCCTGAATGTTCAGGGTACCCTTTATGTGGATGGCCGATATCGAGTCTACGTACCTCTCTGCCCATAACATTATCTGGGAGCATTCTTTTTCCAGTTGTGTCCCTCCTTGTTTGTTGATGTAATATACGGCTGAGAGATTGTCGGACTGTACCTGTACTGGCTGATGGCCTAAGAGATGCTGGAAATGGACTAATGCCAGCTTGACTGCTCTCAGTTCCTTCAGATTGGAGGAAAGTTTCCTCTCTTCTGGTGTCCATTTCTCTTGTACCCATTGATTGTTGACATGGGCACCCCAACCCAAGCCTGATGCATCCGTAGTGATGACTGTAGGAAGACGATGAACTAGAGTTCTCTCCTGGGTCAGATGAGTTGTAATCAGCCACCAGTTGAGGCTGTTCTTTACTGATGGGAACATCGGTATTTGGTTGTCTAGGCTGCCCTGGGATCTGTCCCAGAAATGAAGAATATGTCTTTGTAAGGGGCGGAAATGTGCCTTTGCCCAGGGAACTGCCTCTATTGAGGATGTTAGTAGTCCCAAGACCTTCATGGCGTATCTCACTCTGCAGAAGTTGTGACGCACCAGGTGGCGCACTGAACTCTGGATTTTTAAGACTCTGTCCTTGGATAACTGAAGGTTCATCTCTTGAGTGTTGATGATAAAGCCCAGGAACTGTATTCTGGAGGTAGGAACTAAATGAGATTTTTTTGTGGTTCACTAGGAAACCGTGTTTGGAAAGGCACTGTAGGGTGACCGAAAGATGGTGCATAAGGGTTTCTGTAGAGGAAGCCCTGAGGAGCCAGTCGTCCAGATATGGTGTGATGAAGATTCCTTGTAGTCCCAGGGCTGCTGCTAGGACCACTGCCACTTTTGTAAAGACCCTGGGTGCCGAACTTATGCCAAATGGGAGGCATGTAAACTGATAATGGACGATTTCCTGAGAGGTGCGAACTGCTAGACGAAGATATTGTCTGTGTGCTTTCAGTATAGGGATGTGCAGATATGCATCTTGCAGATCTATTTTTGCAAGTAGATCGCTGTCCTGGATGTTCATCACTGCTGATTGAATGGTCTCCATCTTGAAATGTTTCTTTAAAAGGAATCTGTTTAGGTAGGTAAGATCTATAACCAGAGGCCATTCTCCACTTGCCTTGGGGACTGCAAATACTGGTGAATAGACCCCTCTTTGTTGTTGATGGGGTGGAACAGTCTCTAGGGCTTGTTTTTGCATAAACTGGTCTAGCAGGTCGAAAATAACAGGTTTTACCTTTTTGTTTACCATAAACCTTTCTGGTGGAAAACTTTGGAACTCTAGGCAGTACCCTCGGCTTATCGTTGAAATAACCCAGGCATCTTGAGATGTCTCCAACCAGTGATCTGCAAAACGACTTAACCTGGCTCCCACTGGTGGATTGGCAGACCTGATGTCATTGGTCTGATTTCTTACCCTGAAAAGGCCTCCTCTTTGCAGAGTTGTCCTGCTTCGGCTTATATCCTCCTCGTCTGCCTGAGGGGCGAAAATTGCGTTGCCGCTTTGGGGAGATTCTGGATTTTCCTTGAAAATACCTAGAATTCTTCTTCCTATACACTTGAGGGAATTTCACCCCCTTTTCTTCGTTCAGGGATTTTAGAATCTCCTTTAATTGTGGACCAAACAGTGAGGACGGATGAGATGGCAGCGAGCAGAAATTATGCTTCGCTGGCACATCCCCGGGCCACTGTTTGATCCACAATGCTCTTCTGGCTACGTTGGACACCGCCATCGTTTTGGAGGCGAATTTTAGCGAATCCATAGCCCCATAGGAAGTCTGTTGCAGATTTCAGCATGGACATATCCTTCAATAAATCCTCTCTCTTCACTCCTTGTTCTATATCCTGAGTCAGTTGACTCAACCAAACTCTGAGGGCCCGAGCTACCGGAACACAGGAGGAAGCCACTCTGGCAGAGCAGGAAGCAGCCGAGAAACATCTCTTCAACATTGAGTCTGCCTTTCTGTCCATGGGGTCGGGGAGCAGGGAAGAATCGTCCGCCGGGTAGACCGATTTCTTTGATAGGCGTGCAACAGGTAGATCAATCTTTGGGGGGTTTTCCCACTCAGAAAAAAAGTCAGGTTCAAGCTTATAAATTGATTTAAACTTGGCCCCCTGGTCAAAACGTTTTTCTGGTCTGATCCAAACCTTCTGAAGCCAGTCCTTAATGATCGGGTGATTAGGTAGCACCTTATTTTTAGAAATGGGAAAATGAAAGAGTTGCTGTCTTTTAGCACTTTCACTAACATCCACTTCTGATTCCAGAGTGTGTTTAACGCTGGAAATTAATTTAGGCATACGATCTTTGTGGAAAAGATAGATCTCATCCTTCTCCTCTATTTCTGACTCATAATCCGCAGAATCAGCATCAGAGGCCTCAGGGGAGGCAGATGATAAGACAGGCTGAGACTGAGCATGCTGAGCAGAGTGAGTAGGTTGGACTGGTTGCAGGGGTTGTGATTGTTTTAAAGTAGATTTGACCTCTTGGAATGTATCCAATAGCTGGCTCTTAAACCATGACAAGAAAATTGCTGTTTCCCCCTGAGAAGATTGGTCTGAAGCCAAACAGTTGGCACAGGAGTCTTGGTCCCAGGATTCAGGCATGGGCTGATCACATCTTGCACAGATATTATGTTTGGTCTTGCGTAATCTCTTGGTAGGGGGACTCGACATCTGCAATACAGAATGGAGTCTATAAGAGGAGAATCTCTCTAAATTTAGCAGCAAGAGCAAATTAAATATCCCATATCAAGATAGTAACACAGCCCATTCATACTGACTATAGTACCATGGGCTTAATTTTATATATCAGAGAAACCTCTAATGTATAACAACCAGATAGTATTGCCATATAAATGCTGTTGTGACAAAGACAGATACTACTACGTCATGGAGCATAAGGAGATGCTAATGCAGACCAACATGAGCATAACTGATACCCCCTTCTCCGTATAGCAATTCATATAGTTAGATTGCTTGTGAAACCACAAGCTTCTCACATTTGCACAGAAAGAAACCGGCTTCCCGGCGGCGCGCAGGTTCGGCGCCATGTCCTGCGCCTTTTAAGCTTATCGCCGCAGCGCTCGCCCGCGTCTTCCGGCAT